>NW_027507771.1:0-7500 GCF_037356315.1 Lithobates pipiens | reverse complement strand
ATTCCAGGCCTATATTAAAGAAAGCTCTGACTTGGTTATCATTAATGTCCCAGGATTCCGAAGCCTTCAAGCCACGGTCCCTTTTGGTGGGTCTTTGTCCCGGGGTGCCAAAATGTGGCTCATTGTTGGTGCATTATTGACCCACAGCCCTCAAATGTTGGTCACTGTCTGTGCGTCATTGTCCCAGTGCTCCTAAGTGTTGGGATACTGTCTGTACGTCTTTATCCCAGGACCCCAAGTGTTGGATACTGTTAGAGGTCCCAAGATAATGAAATACAATGAACAACATTTGGGGGAACCTGGGACAATGGCATACAGACATTGACCAACACTTGGAGGGGGGGGGAGGTCTTGGGACAACGACAGACGTTGACCAACACTTGGGGGTCCTGAGATACTGACATACAGACATTGATCAACGCTTGAGGGTCCTAGCACAATGACATACAGTGACCAACATTTGTGGGTCCTGAGACAATGACATACAGACACTGACCAATGCTTGAAGTTCCTGGAACAGACAGTGACCAACACTTGAGGGTCCTGAAACAATGACATACAGACGTTAACCAACGCTTAAGGGTCCTGGGATAATGACATATAGACGTTGACCAACATTTGGATGTCCTGGGACAATGACCCACAGACAGTGACCAACACTTGAGGGTCCTAGGACAATGACATA
This sequence comes from Lithobates pipiens, assembly GCF_037356315.1. Classification (NCBI taxonomy): domain Eukaryota; kingdom Metazoa; phylum Chordata; class Amphibia; order Anura; family Ranidae; genus Lithobates; species Lithobates pipiens. Next base: position 6,815 of record NW_027507771.1, on the reverse strand, counting down.
CAGTGACCAACGCTTGAGGGTCCTAGGACAATGACATACAGACAGTGAACGTTTGAGGGTCCTAGGACATTGATGGGGAACCTCGGCACCCCGGATGTTTTGGAACTACATTTCCCATGATGCTCAACTACACTGCAGAGTACATGAGCATCATGGGAAATGTAGTTCCAAAACATCTGGGGTGTTCCAAGGTTCGCCATCACTGTCCTAGGACAATGACATACAAAAGTTGACCAACATTTGGATGTCCTGGGACAATGACCCACAGTGACCAACACTTGAAGGTCCTGAGAAAATGACATACAGACAGTGACCAACGCTTGAGGTTCCAGGGACAATGACATACAGATCTTGACCAACGCTTGAGGGTCCTGGAACAATGACATACAGTGACCAACGCTTGAGGGTCCAGAGTCAATGACATACAGACATTGACCAATGCTTGAGGGTCCTGGAACAATGACAAACGTCGACCAAGACTTGTAGGTCCTGAGATACTGACGTGCAGACACTGATCAATGCTTGAAGGTCCTAAGGACAATGACACACAAAGTGCTGCCTTCTGTCTATGCCATTGTCTTGGGTCCCCCAAGTGATAGCCACTGTCGATCTGCCATTGTCCCAGGACCCCCAACTGTTTTCTTTCAGGGTGTCAATTTTTGGGACACCCGTGTTCGTGTTCATACATCATTGTCCAAGGACACTCAAGTGTCGGTTACCATTGTTCTAAAACCCCCAAATGTAGGTTACTGTTGGTGTGTCACTGTTCCGATACCTCTAAGTGTTTATTTATTGTCAGGGTGTTACTGTTCCTCATACTGCACCAGGACACCCAAATGTCTGTTACTGTCCATGTCCCAGGGCCACCAAGTGTAAGTTACTGTTGGTGCATCATTGACTCTGGACCATCCAAGTATCTGTACTTTTGTTAGCTAGAGGTAATCAAACGTGTTTGGTAACAGTTTTCATGAAGCAGAATATCTGGAGCTCTAATCTCTTACTCTGTATCAGACAAAGTGTCCAGTTCTCCTGACATTGTGAACACGTCGGCAGCCAATCCTTGGATATTCTGGATCTCCCTGAGCTTCTGAAGTAAGGTCCATTCTTCCTTCCTTTTTAAAGTCACCATGGCTGTTACAGCCAGGGCCTTGTGAGACAGGAAGGGGATCATACCTAACCTAGGGAAAGCTTGGAAGGTGCCTATAAGGAACATTTACAACAGATCTTGGAAATATTGATTGGTGTGAGTTTTCTCCTTGCAAGCTTATTGCATTCCTGGCTTTTCTCCAATCTTGAGTTTATCTGGGACTTGCCTTGCGTGAAGTCAAGAGCCAGTTTTCAGCTTTTGGTGGTCATTTTCTTTTTCGCAGAGACTGGTTGCTTCACATTACTTGCCTTTTGTGCAAGATATCACGCATATTGTTATACCAGTCAAGATTCTGTTCACTCACTGGGATGTAAAATTGAGACTTTCCATACTGCATAAATTTTCGTTTGAATCCATCGTTCCAACTTGCATGGTTATGTTTCGGGTTGCCGTTATTTTGGCTCACGTAGTTCCAGATGAATCCATCCTTTCCGACTTGCATGGTTACATTTCTGGTTGCTGTTATTTCCGCTTACGTAGTTCCAGATGAACCCATCCTTGTGACTTGCATGGTTACATTTCTGGTTGCCGCTACGTCGGGTCACATAGTTCCAGATGAACCCATCTTTCTGACTTGCATGGTTAGGTTTCGGGTTGCCGTTATGTTGGCTCACGTAGTTCCAGATGAATCCATCCTTCCGACTTCCATGGTTACATTTCTGGTTGCCGTTATTTCAGCTAACGTAGTTCCAAATTAACCCATCCTTCTGATTTGCATGGGTACATTTCTGGTTACTTAGTTCCAGATGAACCCATCCTTGTGACTTGCATGGTTACATTTCTGGTTGCCGTTATTTCAGCTCACGTAGTTCCAGATGAACCCATCTTTCTGATTTGCATGGGTACATTTCTGGTTACATAGTTCCAGATGAACCCATCTTTCTGACTTGCATGGTCACATTTCTGGTTGTTCTTATTTTGTCTCACATTGTTCCAGATGAATCCATCCTTCCGACTTGCATGGTTAAATTTTTGGTTGCTTTTATTTCCGCTTACGTAGTTCCAGATGAACCCATCTTTCCGACTTGCATGGTTATATTTCTGGTTGCCATTATTTCGGCTCACGTAGTTCCAGATGAACCCATCTTTCCGACTTGCATGGGTACATTTCGGGTTGCCGTTATTTTGGCTCACATAGTTCCAGATGAATCCATCCTTCTGACTTGCATGGTTACATTTTCGGTTGCCATTATTTCGGTTCACGTAGTTCCAAATTAACCCATCCTTCTGATTTGCGTGGTTACATTTCCAGTATTTCGGTTCACGTAGTTCCAAATTAACCCATCCTTCTGATTTGCGTGGGTACATTTCTGGTTGCCACTACTTCAGGTCACATAGTTCCAGATGAATCCATCTGACTTTCATGGTTACATTTCCGGTTGTCGTTATTTCGGCTCACATAGTTCCAGAACTGACTGCTTTTTTTTTTTTTCTTATTAGGAAATGTTCCTGGTACTCCACTGCGACAAGGCGATTCTTTTACCTAAAAGGTGTTTTTTCTTTGATCCATCTCAAACTGGACATCGGGTTTCTGTCCTAAGCCACAGATGCCAGGAGACAATGCTTGTCACACATTGGACATGGCGCCTGCTATTGGCTGTTACCTGTAATGGACTACTATATGTTTGTCATCAAACTCCCTTTTTTGTGCTACATGAATGCACAAGTTAAAGTCACACAACGTCTAAGTCTACCCGTTCTTATTGGTTCCATCAGCTTATATTCAGGCTTAGGGTTGAACGGCATGTTACAATATTTTTGGTGGAGGTTTATTTTCCAGGAGCGTAGGTACTTCCCCTGGGCTATTCGGCATCAGTTTTCAGAAGCTCAAAGTTTGTATAGTTGCTACCTGGGATCTGGGCCACAATTTTTATGAAGTTTTACAATGTGGATGTTGGAACAGCTGAAGACACCACCTTTGGTCGATGTTATGCAGGCTCCCGTGTGGTTCTATCCCTATTTTAGTTGTTTGGGGCCAGTTGGCTTTCGCTCATATTTTATTGCAAGACTCTTCCAATGCAGGATAGACCATAAGAGCCGCCATTGTCAACCTGTTGCTCATGGTCAGCATTGTTCTACTTAGCTGATGCTATTAGGTCAGAAATTACATCATCGATTTATCTGGATCATATAGGTCACTTTAGAAAAACACATATATATATATATAGTTGACCTGATGCTATTATCCTTTTGACAATGGTCTGGCCATAATTGCACCACTAGCCCAAAACAGGGGTACAAGATGAGGAAAACCCATCATCTTCCATCAACAAGACATTAATACTTTGACTTTTAGACAATGCTCTCCCAACCTTGTGTAAGTTTGGCAAAAACCCTTTTCTGTTGGCCGGGTGGGAGCCGTCTACTCCTGATAGGACGTTCAGGAACGTCCTTCAGGAGTAGCTGCGCATACGTCAGCTCCATAAAGACATGGTGTGACCAGTTTAGTATGGAGGAACTTGGGAGTGTCCTGCACAGCCATAACCTCATCCCAACAGCTTTAGGATGGATTGGAATGCCATTTGGGCACAAAAAAAAAAAAAAAAGAATCTGGCGTACAAAGTTTTAGCCAGGTCTTTTTATTCACCATCAGTACCTGACCTCAGAAACCTTCCAAAATCTTGTGGAAAACCTCCCCCAGAAGAGTGGAGGCTGTTCCACCTGCAAAGATATTGGGGAGAGGAGGGGGGCGGTCCTCCATATTATGGTTCATAGTTTTGGATGTCCAAGAAGATCCAAGAAGTGGGGGTGGTCAAGCATTCATCTACCCCTGGCTACATAAAAGCCATTACCCAACAGTTCTAAAGGCCGAGCCAGGGGCTGGTTCAGGGTTATGGACAGATTCTAGCCATATGTTCACAATCTTGCCACAGCCTGGACTGGCTCTGAGCCGCAAACAGGACCGTAGAACGAACTGCACACTCCTGTGATACACAGCCAAATTAGCTTTGGCTGTACTTCTCCTTTAAGTATCACCCATGCCAAGTGTAAAGATCTTACGCCAACTAACTCGCTCCAACCAATGCCAGAATGAACTAATAAACCCTAAAGCAGCCCATTTGCCCCAAACCCCCCCCCGGTAAATGTTGAGCAAGTCAAATGCCATCATTCACTGGAGGACACCACCGAACTTCACCGCAGATGGGTTTAAAGCGGCTACCTTCAGCAGTAGGATGCAAAGGTGCAACTTAACCACTTAAGGACCGCCGTATTGCCAATGTACGTCAACACAATGGCACAGGCAGGCACAAGCACGTACATGTACGTGCCTGCCTTCCAGCGGGTGGGGGGGTCCGATCGGACCCCCTCCCGCTGGATACGACGGTCCGGTTCGCTCCAGGAGCGTTCCGCGATGAGGGGATGGCCGTTGGTTTTCGGCCACCCCCCCTGGATCGCTCCTGGCCAATGAGAAGCTTCCTCCCACTGTGTATTGTTTACACAGGAAGGAGGAAGTGATGTCATTCTCCTCGGGGCAGTCATTTTGACCGGACTACGAGGAGAAGACACAAAGTAAGTGTGCACCAAAACACTACACTGACATGTAGGTACACACAGGCACACAAACCCCCCCCCCCCAGTCACAGTGTCACTGATTGCATTGATCATTTCTTTACTGATCAATGCATTCAGTGTCAGTTGTGACAGTAAAAACTGTCAGGACAGTTAGTGTTAGGTCCAGGGTAGCCCCCTATCACCCCCCAATAAAGGTTTAACCCCCTGATTGCCCCTAGAGTTAACCCTTACACCCCCTTTTGCCAGTGTCACTAAGCGATCATTTTTCTGATCGCTGCATCAGTGTCGCTAGTTATTTTTTTAGGTTCACCGCCAGGTTTTTATAGCGCTAGGTACCCCGATATACTACCCAGTAATGGTTTTAACCCCCTGATTGCCCCTAGTTAACCCTTTCACCAGCGATCACAGTATAAGTGTCACTGGTGACGCTGGTTAGCCAGTTAGTTATTTAGGCTCCCAGTCAGGTTTTTATATAGCGCCAGGGACCCCCATATACTACCTAATAAAAATTTGAACCCCCTGATTGCTCCTAGTTAACCCTTTCACCACTGATCACCGTATAAGTGTTACGGGTGACTCTGGTTAGTTTGTTTTTTATAGCATCAGGGCACCCACCATTTATTACCCAATAAAGGTTTAACCCCCTGATCACCCAGCGGGTGATATCAATTAGGTTTTAGGGTCAGGGTCTGCGTCGCCCCAGGCAGCGCTAGGTTAGTGCCAGTACCGATAACACCCACGCGCAAAGCATAAACCTCCCGTAGTGGTATAGAATCTGAACAGATCAATATCTGATCTGATCAGATCTATACTAGCGTCCCCAGCAGTTTAGGGTTCCAAAAAAACGCATTGTTAGCGGGATCAGCCCAGATACCTGCTAGCACCTGCGTTTTGCCCCTCTGCCCAGCCCACCCAAGTGCAGTATCGATCGATCACTGTCACTTACAAAACACTAAACACATAACTGCAGCGATCGCAGAGTCAGGCCGGATCCCTGCGATCGCTAACAGGTTTTTTGGTAGCATTTTATATTTAAATCCGGAAGGCAGTGCTTGGTTTTCGGGGTCCCGTACGTGGCTAGGCTCCCAAAAAGTCCCCCACATGTGGTATCCCCGTACTCGGGAGAAGCAGCAGAATTTATTTTGGGGTGTAATTTGACTTATGCCCATGGAATGTGTGAGCAATATATCATTTAGTGACAACTTTGTGCAAAAAAAAAAAAAAAAAGTTTGTAATATTCCCGCAACTTGTGGCAAAATATAAAATATTCCATGGACTCAACATGCCTCTCAGTAAATAGCTTGGGGTGTCTACTTTCCAAAATGGGGTCATTTTGGGGGGTTTTGTGCTATTTTGGCATTTTATGGCCTTCGAAACTGTGATAGGTAGTGAGGAGTGAAATCAAAAATTTGCACCCTTAGAAATCCTGAAGGTGGTGATTGGTTTTCGGGGGGGGGGGGGGGGGGGGCCGTGCGCGACTAGACTCCCAAAAAGTCCCACACATGTGGTATCCCCATACTCGGGAGAAGTAGCGGAATATATTTTGGGGTGCAATTCCACATATAACCATGGCATGTATGAGCAATATATCATTTAGTGACAACTTTTTGTAAAAAAAAAAATTTTTTTTTTTATTTTTTGTCATTATTCAATCCCTTGGGACCAAAAAAAAAAAAAAATATTCAATGGTCTCACATGGCCCTCAGCAAATAGCTTGGGGTGTCTACTTTCCAAAATGGGGTCATTTGGGGGGGGGGGGGTTTCGTGCCATCTTGGCATTTTATGGCCTTCAAAACTGATAGGTAGTGAGGAGTAAAATAAAAAAAATTTATGCCCTTAGAAATCCTGAAGGTGGTGCTTGGATTTCGGGGCCCCGTACGCGGCTAGGCTCCCAAAAAGTCTCACAGATGTGGTATCCCCGTACTCGGGAGAAGCAGCAGAATTTATTTTGGGGTGTAATTTGACTTATGCCCATAGCATGTGTGAGCAATATATCATTTAGTGACAACTTTGTGCAAAAAAAAAAGTTTGTAATATTCCCGCAACTTGTGGCAAAATATAAAATATTCCATGGACTCAACATGCCTCTCAGTAAATAGCTTGGGGTGTCTACTTTCCAAAATGGGGTCATTTTGGGGGGTTTTGTGCTATTTTG
>NW_027507770.1:147017-206061 GCF_037356315.1 Lithobates pipiens | reverse complement strand
CATACTCCTACTACCAGCCAGTACTCCATACTCCTACTACCAGCCAGTACTCCATACTCCTACTACCAGCCAATACTCCATACTCCTACTACCAGCCGCTACTCCATACTTCTACTACCAGCCGCTACTCCATACTCCTACTACCAGCCAGTACTCCATACTCCTACTACCAGCCAGTACTCCATACTCCTACTACCAGCCAGTACTACATACTCCTACTACCAGCCAGTACTCCCATACTCCTACTACCCAGCCGCTACTCCATACTCCTACTACCAGCCAATACTCCATACTCCTACTACCAGCCAGTACTTCATACACCTACTACTAGCAAGTACTCCATACTCCTACTACCAGCCAGTACTCCATACTCCTACTACCAGCCAATACTCCATACTCCTACTACCAGCCGCTACTCCATACTTCTACTACCACCCGCTACTCCATACTCCTACTACCAGCCAGTACTCCATACTCCTACTACCAGCCAGTACTCCATACACCTACTACTAGCAAGTACTCCATACTCCTACTACCAGCCAGTACTTCATACACCTACTACTAGAAAGTACTCCATACTCCTACTACCAGCCAGTACTCCCATACTCCTACTACCAGCCAATACTCCATACTCCTACTACCAGCCGCTACTCCATACTTCTACTACCACCCGCTACTCCATACTCCTACTACCAGCCAGTACTCCATACTCCTACTACCAGCCAGTACTCCATACTCCTACTACCAGCCAGTACTCCATACTCCTACTACCAGCCAGTACTCCATACTCCTACTACCAGCCAGTACTCCATACTCCTACTACCAGCCAGTACTCCATACTCCTACTACCAGCCGCTACTCCATACTCCTACTACCAGCCAATACTCCATACTCCTACTACCAGCCAGTACTTCATACACCTACTACTAGCAAGTACTCCATACTCCTACTACCAGCCAGTACTCCATACTCCTACTACCAGCCAATACTCCATACTCCTACTACCAGCCGCTACTCCATACTTCTACTACCACCCGCTACTCCATACTCCTACTACCAGCCAGTACTCCATACTCCTACTACCAGCCAGTACTCCATACTCCTACTACCAGCCAATACTCCATACTCCTACTACCAGCCGCTACTCCATACTTCTACTACCAGCCGCTACTCCATACTCCTACTACCAGCCAGTACTCCATACTCCTACTACCAGCCAGTACTCCATACTCCTACTACCAGCCAGTACTCCATACTCCTACTACCAGCCAGTACTCCATACTCCTACTACCAGCCGCTACTCCATACTCCTACTACCAGCCAATACTCCATACTCCTACTACCAGCCAGTACTTCATACACCTACTACTAGCAAGTACTCCATACTCCTACTACCAGCCAGTACTCCATACTCCTACTACCAGCCAATACTCCATACTCCTACTACCAGCCGCTACTCCATACTTCTACTACCACCCGCTACTCCATACTCCTACTACCAGCCAGTACTCCATACTCCTACTACCAGCCAGTACTCCATACACCTACTACTAGCAAGTACTCCATACTCCTACTACCAGCCAGTACTTCATACACCTACTACTAGCAAGTACTCCATACTCCTACTACCAGCCAGTACTCCATACTCCTACTACCAGCCAATACTCCATACTCCTACTACCAGCCGCTACTCCATACTTCTACTACCACCCGCTACTCCATACTCCTACTACCAGCCAGTACTCCATACTCCTACTACCAGCCAGTACTCCATACTCCTACTACCAGCCAGTACTCCATACTCCTACTACCAGCCGCTACTCCATACTCCTACTACCAGCCGCTACTCCATACTCCTACTACCAGCCAGTACTCCATACTCCTACTACCAGCCGCTACTCCATACTCCTACTACCAGCCAGTACTCCATACTCCTACTACCAGCCGCTACTCCATACTCCTACTACCAGCCGCTACTCCATACTCCTACTACCAGCCGCTACTCCATACTCCTACTACCAGCCAGTACTCCATACTCCTACTACCAGCCAGTACTCCATACTCCTACTACCAGCCAGTACTCCATACTCCTACTACCAGCCGCTACTCCATACTCCTACTACCAGCCAGTACTCCATACTCCTACTACCAGCCGCTACTCCATACTCCTACTACCAGCCAGTACTCCATACTCCTACTACCAGCCGCTACTCCATACTCCTACTACCAGCCAGTACTCCATACTCCTACTACCAGCCAGTACTCCATACTCCTACTACCAGCCAGTACTCCATACTCCTACTACCAGCCGCTACTCCATACTCCTACTACCAGCCAGTACTCCATACTCCTACTACCAGCCAGTACTCCATACTCCTACTACCAGCCAGTACTCCATACTCCTACTACCAGCCGCTACTCCATACTCCTACTACCAGCCAATACTCCATACTCCTACTACCAGCCAGTACTCCATACTCCTACTACCAGCCGCTACTCCATACTCCTACTACCAGCCAGTACTCCATACTCCTACTACCAGCCAATACTCCATACTCCTACTACCAGCCGCTACTCCATACTTCTACTACCACCCGCTACTCCATACTCCTACTACCAGCCAGTACTCCATACTCCTACTACCAGCCAGTTCTCCATACTCCTACTACCAGCCAGTACTCCATACTCCTACTACCAGCCAATACTCCATACTCCTACTACCAGCCGCTACTCCATACTTCTACTACCACCCGCTACTCCATACTCCTACTACCAGCCAGTACTCCATACTCCTACTACCAGCCAGTACTCCATACTCCTACTACCAGCCAGTACTCCATACTCCTACTACCAGCCAGTACTCCATACTCCTACTACCAGCCAGTACTCCATACTCCTACTACCAGCCAGTACTCCATACTCCTACTACCAGCCGCTACTCCATACTCCTACTACCAGCCAATACTCCATACTCCTACTACCAGCCAGTACTTCATACACCTACTACTAGCAAGTACTCCATACTCCTACTACCAGCCAGTACTCCATACTCCTACTACCAGCCAATACTCCATACTCCTACTACCAGCCGCTACTCCATACTTCTACTACCACCGCTACTCCATACTCCTACTACCAGCCAGTACTCCATACTCCTACTACCAGCCAGTACTCCATACTCCTACTACCAGCCAATACTCCATACTCCTACTACCAGCCGCTACTCCATACTTCTACTACCAGCCGCTACTCCATACTCCTACTACCAGCCAGTACTCCATACTCCTACTACCAGCCAGTACTCCATACTCCTACTACCAGCCAGTACTCCATACTCCTACTACCAGCCAGTACTCCATACTCCTACTACCAGCCGCTACTCCATACTCCTACTACCAGCCAATACTCCATACTCCTACTACCAGCCAGTACTTCATACACCTACTACTAGCAAGTACTCCATACTCCTACTACCAGCCAGTACTCCATACTCCTACTACCAGCCAATACTCCATACTCCTACTACCAGCCGCTACTCCATACTTCTACTACCACCCGCTACTCCATACTCCTACTACCAGCCAGTACTCCATACTCCTACTACCAGCCAGTACTCCATACACCTACTACTAGCAAGTACTCCATACTCCTACTACCAGCCAGTACTTCATACACCTACTACTAGCAAGTACTCCATACTCCTACTACCAGCCAGTACTCCATACTCCTACTACCAGCCAATACTCCATACTCCTACTACCAGCCGCTACTCCATACTTCTACTACCACCCGCTACTCCATACTCCTACTACCAGCCAGTACTCCATACTCCTACTACCAGCCAGTACTCCATACTCCTACTACCAGCCAGTACTCCATACTCCTACTACCAGCCAGTACTCCATACTCCTACTACCAGCCAGTACTCCATACTCCTACTACCAGCCAGTACTCCATACTCCTACTACCAGCCGCTACTCCATACTCCTACTACCAGCCAATACTCCATACTCCTACTACCAGCCAGTACTTCATACACCTACTACTAGCAAGTACTCCATACTCCTACTACCAGCCAGTACTCCATACTCCTACTACCAGCCAATACTCCATACTCCTACTACCAGCCGCTACTCCATACTTCTACTACCACCCGCTACTCCATACTCCTACTACCAGCCAATACTCCATACTCCTACTACCAGCCGCTACTCCATACTTCTACTACCACCCGCTACTCCATACTCCTACTACCAGCCAGTACTCCATACTCCTACTACCAGCCAGTACTCCATACTCCTACTACCAGCCAGTACTCCATACTCCTACTACCAGCCAGTACTCCATACTCCTACTACCAGCCAGTACTCCATACTCCTACTACCAGCCAGTACTCCATACTCCTACTACCAGCCGCTACTCCATACTCCTACTACCAGCCAATACTCCATACTCCTACTACCAGCCAGTACTTCATACACCTACTACTAGCAAGTACTCCATACTCCTACTACCAGCCAGTACTCCATACTCCTACTACCAGCCAATACTCCATACTCCTACTACCAGCCGCTACTCCATACTTCTACTACCACCCGCTACTCCATACTCCTACTACCAGCCAGTACTCCATACTCCTACTACCAGCCAGTACTCCATACTCCTACTACCAGCCAATACTCCATACTCCTACTACCAGCCGCTACTCCATACTTCTACTACCAGCCGCTACTCCATACTCCTACTACCAGCCAGTACTCCATACTCTACTACCAGCCAGTACTCCATACTCCTACTACCAGCCAGTACTCCATACTCCTACTACCAGCCAGTACTCCATACTCCTACTACCAGCCGCTACTCCATACTCCTACTACCAGCCAATACTCCATACTCCTACTACCAGCCAGTACTTCATACACCTACTACTAGCAAGTACTCCATACTCCTACTACCAGCCAGTACTCCATACTCCTACTACCAGCCAATACTCCATACTCCTACTACCAGCCGCTACTCCATACTTCTACTACCACCCGCTACTCCATACTCCTACTACCAGCCAGTACTCCATACTCCTACTACCAGCCAGTACTCCATACACCTACTACTAGCAAGTACTCCATACTCCTACTACCAGCCAGTACTTCATACACCTACTACTAGCAAGTACTCCATACTCCTACTACCAGCCAGTACTCCATACTCCTACTACCAGCCAATACTCCATACTCCTACTACCAGCCGCTACTCCATACTTCTACTACCACCCGCTACTCCATACTCCTACTACCAGCCAGTACTCCATACTCCTACTACCAGCCAGTACTCCATACTCCTACTACCAGCCAGTACTCCATACTCCTACTACCAGCCGCTACTCCATACTCCTACTACCAGCCGCTACTCCATACTCCTACTACCAGCCAGTACTCCATACTCCTACTACCAGCCGCTACTCCATACTCCTACTACCAGCCAGTACTCCATACTCCTACTACCAGCCGCTACTCCATACTCCTACTACCAGCCGCTACTCCATACTCCTACTACCAGCCGCTACTCCATACTCCTACTACCAGCCAGTACTCCATACTCCTACTACCAGCCAGTACTCCATACTCCTACTACCAGCCAGTACTCCATACTCCTACTACCAGCCGCTACTCCATACTCCTACTACCAGCCAGTACTCCATACTCCTACTACCAGCCGCTACTCCATACTCCTACTACCAGCCAGTACTCCATACTCCTACTACCAGCCGCTACTCCATACTCCTACTACCAGCCAGTACTCCATACTCCTACTACCAGCCAGTACTCCATACTCCTACTACCAGCCAGTACTCCATACTCCTACTACCAGCCGCTACTCCATACTCCTACTACCAGCCAGTACTCCATACTCCTACTACCAGCCAGTACTCCATACTCCTACTACCAGCCAGTACTCCATACTCCTACTACCAGCCGCTACTCCATACTCCTACTACCAGCCAATACTCCATACTCCTACTACCAGCCAGTACTCCATACTCCTACTACCAGCCGCTACTCCATACTCCTACTACCAGCCAGTACTCCATACTCCTACTACCAGCCAATACTCCATACTCCTACTACCAGCCGCTACTCCATACTTCTACTACCACCCGCTACTCCATACTCCTACTACCAGCCAGTACTCCATACTCCTACTACCAGCCAGTACTCCATACACCTACTACTAGCAAGTACTCCATACTCCTACTACCAGCCAGTACTTCATACACCTACTACTAGCAAGTACTCCATACTCCTACTACCAGCCAGTACTCCATACTCCTACTACCAGCCAATACTCCATACTCCTACTACCAGCCGCTACTCCATACTTCTACTACCACCCGCTACTCCATACTCCTACTACCAGCCAGTACTCCATACTCCTACTACCAGCCAGTACTCCATACTCCTACTACCAGCCAGTACTCCATACTCCTACTACCAGCCAGTACTCCATACTCCTACTACCAGCCAATACTCCATACTCCTACTACCAGCCGCTACTCCATACTTCTACTACCACCCGCTACTCCATACTCCTACTACCAGCCAGTACTCCATACTCCTACTACCAGCCAGTACTCCATACTCCTACTACCAGCCAGTACTCCATACTCCTACTACCAGCCAGTACTCCATACTCCTACTACCAGCCAGTACTCCATACTCCTACTACCAGCCAGTACTCCATACTCCTACTACCAGCCGCTACTCCATACTCCTACTACCAGCCAATACTCCATACTCCTACTACCAGCCAGTACTTCATACACCTACTACTAGCAAGTACTCCATACTCCTACTACCAGCCAGTACTCCATACTCCTACTACCAGCCAATACTCCATACTCCTACTACCAGCCGCTACTCCATACTTCTACTACCACCCGCTACTCCATACTCCTACTACCAGCCAGTACTCCATACTCCTACTACCAGCCAGTACTCCATACTCCTACTACCAGCCAATACTCCATACTCCTACTACCAGCCGCTACTCCATACTTCTACTACCAGCCGCTACTCCATACTCCTACTACCAGCCAGTACTCCATACTCCTACTACCAGCCAGTACTCCATACTCCTACTACCAGCCAGTACTCCATACTCCTACTACCAGCCGCTACTCCATACTCCTACTACCAGCCAATACTCCATACTCCTACTACCAGCCAGTACTTCATACACCTACTACTAGCAAGTACTCCATACTCCTACTACCAGCCAGTACTCCATACTCCTACTACCAGCCAATACTCCATACTCCTACTACCAGCCGCTACTCCATACTTCTACTACCACCCGCTACTCCATACTCCTACTACCAGCCAGTACTCCATACTCCTACTACCAGCCAGTACTCCATACACCTACTACTAGCAAGTACTCCATACTCCTACTACCAGCCAGTACTTCATACACCTACTACTAGCAAGTACTCCATACTCCTACTACCAGCCAGTACTCCATACTCCTACTACCAGCCAATACTCCATACTCCTACTACCAGCCGCTACTCCATACTTCTACTACCACCCGCTACTCCATACTCCTACTACCAGCCAGTACTCCATACTCCTACTACCAGCCAGTACTCCATACTCCTACTACCAGCCAGTACTCCATACTCCTACTACCAGCCAGTACTCCATACTCCTACTACCAGCCAGTACTCCATACTCCTACTACCAGCCAGTACTCCATACTCCTACTACCAGCCGCTACTCCATACTCCTACTACCAGCCAATACTCCATACTCCTACTACCAGCCAGTACTTCATACACCTACTACTAGCAAGTACTCCATACTCCTACTACCAGCCAGTACTCCATACTCCTACTACCAGCCAATACTCCATACTCCTACTACCAGCTGCTACTCCATACTTCTACTACCACCCGCTACTCCATACTCCTACTACCAGCCAGTACTCCATACTCCTACTACCAGCCAGTACTCCATACTCCTACTACCAGCCAATACTCCATACTCCTACTACCAGCCGCTACTCCATACTTCTACTACCAGCCGCTACTCCATACTCCTACTACCAGCCAGTACTCCATACTCCTACTACCAGCCAGTACTCCATACTCCTACTACCAGCCAGTACTCCATACTCCTACTACCAGCCAGTACTCCATACTCCTACTACCAGCCGCTACTCCATACTCCTACTACCAGCCAATACTCCATACTCCTACTACCAGCCAGTACTTCATACACCTACTACTAGCAAGTACTCCATACTCCTACTACCAGCCAGTACTCCATACTCCTACTACCAGCCAATACTCCATACTCCTACTACCAGCCGCTACTCCATACTTCTACTACCACCCGCTACTCCATACTCCTACTACCAGCCAGTACTCCATACTCCTACTACCAGCCAGTACTCCATACACCTACTACTAGCAAGTACTCCATACTCCTACTACCAGCCAGTACTTCATACACCTACTACTAGCAAGTACTCCATACTCCTACTACCAGCCAGTACTCCATACTCCTACTACCAGCCAATACTCCATACTCCTACTACCAGCCGCTACTCCATACTTCTACTACCACCCGCTACTCCATACTCCTACTACCAGCCAGTACTCCATACTCCTACTACCAGCCAGTACTCCATACTCCTACTACCAGCCAGTACTCCATACTCCTACTACCAGCCAGTACTCCATACTCCTACTACCAGCCAGTACTCCATACTCCTACTACCAGCCAGTACTCCATACTCCTACTACCAGCCGCTACTCCATACTCCTACTACCAGCCAATACTCCATACTCCTACTACCAGCCAGTACTTCATACACCTACTACTAGCAAGTACTCCATACTCCTACTACCAGCCAGTACTCCATACTCCTACTACCAGCCAATACTCCATACTCCTACTACCAGCCGCTACTCCATACTTCTACTACCACCCGCTACTCCATACTCCTACTACCAGCCAGTACTCCATACTCCTACTACCAGCCAGTACTCCATACTCCTACTACCAGCCAATACTCCATACTCCTACTACCAGCCGCTACTCCATACTTCTACTACCAGCCGCTACTCCATACTCCTACTACCAGCCAGTACTCCATACTCCTACTACCAGCCAGTACTCCATACTCCTACTACCAGCCAGTACTCCATACTCCTACTACCAGCCAGTACTCCATACTCCTACTACCAGCCGCTACTCCATACTCCTACTAAGAGCCAATACTCCATACTCCTACTACCAGCCAGTACTTCATACTCCTACTACCAGCAAGTACTCCATACTCCTACTACCAGCCAGTACTCCATACTCCTACTACCAGCCAGTACTCCATACTCCTACTACCAGCCAGTACTCCATACTCCTACTACCAGCAAGTACTCCATACTCCTACTACCAGCCAGTACTCCATACTCCTACTACCAGCCAATACTCCATACTCCTACTACCAGCCAGTACTTCATACTCCTACTACCAGCAAGTACTCCATACTCCTACTACCAGCCAGTACTCCATACTCCTACTACCAGCCAGTACTCCATACTCCTACTACCAGCCAGTACTCCATACTCCTACTACCAGCAAGTACTCCATACTCCTACTACCAGCCAGTACTCCATACTCCTACTACCAGCCAATACTCCATACTCCTACTACCAGCCGCTACTCCATACTTCTACTACCAGCCGCTACTCCATACTCCTACTACCAGCCAGTACTCCATACTCCTACTACCAGCCGCTACTCCATACTCCTACTACCAGCCAGTACTCCATACTCCTACTACCAGCCAGTACTCCATACTCCTACTACCAGCCAATACTCCATACTCCTACTACCAGCCGCTACTCCATACTTCTACTACCAGCCGCTACTCCATACTCCTTCTACCAGCCAGTACTCCATACTCCTACTACCAGCCAGTACTCCATACTCCTACTACCAGCCAGTACTCCATACTCCTACTACCAGCCAGTACTCCATACTCCTACTACCAGCCAGTACTCCATACTCCTACTACCAGCCGCTACTCCATACTCCTACTACCAGCCAGTACTCCATACTCCTACTACCAGCCAGTACTCCATACTCCTACTACCAGCCAGTACTCCATACTCCTACTACCTGACCTCTCTGCGGCCTTTGATACTCTTGACCACCCGCTCCTCCTCAATAAACTCCATTCCCTTGGCCTCTGAGATTCTGCTCTTTCCTGGTTCTCTGCCCACCTATCACAACGTTCCTCCAGTGTCACCTACAACTCTGTCTAATCCTCTCAATTGCCTCTTTTTGTGGGGGTCCCCCAAGGCTCTGTTCTTGGCCCCCTTCTCTTCGCTATCTACACCTCCTTCCTTGGTCCCTTGATAACCGCCCACGGCTTCCAATACCACCGCCGATGACACCCAAATCTATCCGTCTTCTCCTCACCTCACTCCTTCAGTCTCCTCTCCATTACTAACTTACTAACAGACATATCAGCATGGATGTCCCCCCACTTCCTCCAACTAAATCTCTCTAAAACCGAGCTATTAATATTCCCCCCGCCCCACCCCCACCATGACTTTTCCATCAAAATCAACAATGCAACCAAAAGGCCCTCCCCTCCCCCGGGGTTCTCGGTGTAATTCTAGACTCTGACTTGTCATTTCAGCCCCAAGTCCAATCATAGAATTCACCCCCGAAACGTCTCTAAACCACGCCCCTTTTTATCAATGGAAAACAACAATCTCCTCCTTCCCTCCCTTGTTATCTCTCACCTTGACTATTGCAACTCCCTTCTCATTGGCCTGTCTCTCCATAGGCTCCTCCCCTCTTCAGTCTATCATGAATCCTGCTACCAGACTTATCCACCTTACCAACCGCTCAGTGTCTGCCAACCCTCTCCTCCAATCCCTACACTGACCTCCCACCGCCCCTCTCCTCCAATCTCTACACTGACCTCCCACCTCCCCTCTCCTCCAATCCCTACACTGACCTCCCACCACCCCTCTCCTCCAATCCCTATACTGATCTCCATTCAGTGTCTGCCAACCCTCTCCTCCAATCCCTACACTGACCTCCCACCACCCCTCTCCTCCAATCCCTACACTGACCTCCCACCACCCCTCTCCTCCA
Source organism: Lithobates pipiens (assembly GCF_037356315.1). Taxonomy (NCBI): domain Eukaryota; kingdom Metazoa; phylum Chordata; class Amphibia; order Anura; family Ranidae; genus Lithobates; species Lithobates pipiens. The sequence goes on along the minus strand of NW_027507770.1, from coordinate 194,890 downwards.
ATCCCTACACTGACCTCCCACCACCCCTCTCCTCCAATCCCCACACTGACCTCCCACCACCCCTCTCCTCCAATCTCTACACTGACCTCCCACCACCCCTCTCCTCCAATCTCTACACTGACCTCCCACCACCCCTCTCCTCCAATCCCTACACTGACCTCCCACCACCCCTCTCCTCCAATCTCTACACTGACCTCCCACCACCCCTCTCCTCCAATCCCCACACTGACCTCCCACCACCCCTCTCCTCCAATCTCTACACTGACCTCCCACCACCCCTCTCCTCCAATCCCTACACTGACCTCCCACCACCCCTCTCCTCCAATCCCTACACTGACCTCCCACCACCCCTCTCCTCCAATCCCTACACTGACCTCCCACCAACCCTCTACTCCAATCCCTACACTGACCTCCCACCACCCCTCTCCTCCAATCCCTACACTGACCTCCCACCAACCCTCTCCTCCAATCCCTACACTGACCTCCCACCAACCCTCTCCTCCAATCTCTACACTGACCTCCCACCACCCCTCTCCTCCAATCCCTACACTGACCTCCCACCACCCCTCTCCTCCAATCTCTACACTGACCTCCCACCACCCCTCTCCTCCAATCCCCACACTGACCTCCCACCACCCCTCTCCTCCAATCTCTACACTGACCTCCCACCACCCCTCTCCTCCAATCCCTACACTGACCTCCCACCACCCCTCTCCTCCAATCCCTACACTGACCTCCCACCACCCCTCTCCTCCAATCCCTACACTGACCTCCCACCAACCCTCTACTCCAATCCCTACACTGACCTCCCACCACCCCTCTCCTCCAATCCCTACACTGACCTCCCACCACCCCTCTCCTCCAATCCCTACACTGACCTCCCACCAACCCTCTCCTCCAATCTCTACACTGACCTCCCACCACCCCTCTCCTCCAATCCCTACACTGACCTCCCACCACCCCTCTCCTCCAATCCCTACACTGACCTCCCACCACCCCTCTCCTCCAATCCCTACACTGACCTCCCACCAACCCTCTACTCCAATCCCTACACTGACCTCCCACCACCCCTCTCCTCCAATCCCTACACTGACCTCCCACCACCCCTCTCCTCCAATCCCTACACTGACCTCCCACCACCCCTCTCCTCCAATCCCCACACTGACCTCCCACCACCCCTCTCCTCCAATCTCTACACTGACCTCCCACCACCCCTCTCCTCCAATCTCTACACTGACCTCCCACCACCCCTCTCCTCCAATCTCTACACTGACCTCCCACCACCCCTCTCCTCCAATCTCTACACTGACCTCCCACCACCCCTCTCCTCCAATCCCTACACTGACCTCCCACCACCCCTCTCCTCCAATCTCTACACTGACCTCCCACCACCCCTCTCCTCCAATCCCTACACTGACCTCCCACCACCCCTCTCCTCCAATCTCTACACTGACCTCCCACCACCCCTCTCCTCCAATCTCTACACTGACCTCCCACCACCCCTCTCCTCCAATCCCTACACTGACCTCCCACCACCCCTCTCCTCCAATCTCTACACTGACCTCCCACCACCCCTCTCCTCCAATCCCTACACTGACCTCCCACCACCCCTCTCCTCCAATCCCTACACTGACCTCCCACCACCCCTCTCCTCCAATCCCTACACTGACCTCCCACCACCCCTCTCCTCCAATCTCTACACTGACCTCCCACCACCCCTCTCCTCCAATCCCTACACTGACCTCCCACCAACCCTCTCCTCCAATCCCTACACTGACCTCCCACCGCCCCTCTCCTCCAATCCCTACACTGACCTCCCACCACCCCTCTCCTCCAATCCCTACACTGACCTCCCACCACCCCTCTCCTCCAATCCCTACACTGACCTCCCACCACCCCTCTCCTCCAATCCCCACACTGACCTCCCACCACCCCTCTCCTCCAATCCCTACACTGACCTCCCACCACCCCTCTCCTCCAATCCCTACACTGACCTCCCACCACCCCTCTCCTCCAATCCCTACACTGACCTCCCACCACCCCTCTCCTCCAATCTCTACACTGACCTCCCACCACCCCTCTCCTCCAATCTCTACACTGACCTCCCACCACCCCTCTCCTCCAATCCCTACACTGACCTCCCACCAACCCTCTCCTCCAATCTCTACACTGACCTCCCACCACCCCTCTCCTCCAATCCCTACACTGACCTCCCACCAACCCTCTCCTCCAATCCCTACACTGACCTCCCACCACCCCTCTCCTCCAATCCCTACACTGACCTCCCACCACCCCTCTCCTCCAATCCCTACACTGACCTCCCACCACCCCTCTCCTCCAATCCCTACACTGACCTCCCACCACCCCTCTCCTCCAATCCCTACACTGACCTCCCACCACCCCTCTCCTCCAATCCCTACACTGACCTCCCACCACCCCTCTCCTCCAATCTCTACACTGACCTCCCACCACCCCTCTCCTCCAATCCCTACACTGACCTCCCACCACCCCTCTCCTCCAATCCCTACACTGACCTCCCACCACCCCTCTCCTCCAATCTCTACACTGACCTCCCACCACCCCTCTCCTCCAATCCCTACACTGACCTCCCACCACCCCTCTCCTCCAATCCCTACACTGACCTCCCACCAACCCTCTCCTCCAATCCCTACACTGACCTCCCACCACCCCTCTCCTCCAATCCCTACACTGACCTCCCACCACCCCTCTCCTCCAATCCCTACACTGACCTCCCACCACCCCTCTCCTCCAATCTCTACACTGACCTCCCACCACCCCTCTCCTCCAATCCCTACACTGACCTCCCACCAACCCTCTCCTCCAATCCCTACACTGACCTCCCACCGCCCCTCTCCTCCAATCCCTACACTGACCTCCCACCACCCCTCTCCTCCAATCCCTACACTGACCTCCCACCACCCCTCTCCTCCAATCTCTACACTGACCTCCCACCACCCCTCTCCTCCAATCTCTACACTGACCTCCCACCACCCCTCTCCTCCAATCCCTACACTGACCTCCCACCAACCCTCTCCTCCAATCCCTACACTGACCTCCCACCACCCCTCTCCTCCAATCCCTACACTGACCTCCCACCACCCCTCTCCTCCAATCCCTACACTGACCTCCCACCACCCCTCTCCTCCAATCCCTACACTGACCTCCCACCACCCCTCTCCTCCAATCCCTACACTGACCTCCCACCACCCCTCTCCTCCAATCCCTACACTGACCTCCCACCACCCCTCTCCTCCAATCCCTACACTGACCTCCCACCACCCCTCTCCTCCAATCTCTACACTGACCTCCCACCACCCCTCTCCTCCAATCTCTACACTGACCTCCCACCACCCCTCTCCTCCAATCCCTACACTGACCTCCCACCACCCCTCTCCTCCAATCTCTACACTGACCTCCCACCACCCCTCTCCTCCAATCTCTACACTGACCTCCCACCACCCCTCTCCTCCAATCCCTACACTGACCTCCCACCACCCCTCTCCTCCAATCTCTACACTGACCTCCCACCACCCCTCTCCTCCAATCCCTACACTGACCTCCCACCACCCCTCTCCTCCAATCCCTATACTGATCTCCATTCAGTGTCTGCCAACCCTCTCCTCCAATCCCTACACTGACCTCCATTCATTGTCCACCAACCCTCTCCTCCAATCCCTACACTGACCTCCATTCATTGTCCACCAACCCTCTCCTCCAATCTCTACACTGACCTCCCACCACCCCTCTCCTCCAATCCCTACACTGACCTCCCACCACCCCTCTCCTCCAATCTCTACACTGACCTCCCACCACCCCTCTCCTCCAATCCCTACACTGACCTCCCACCACCCCTCTCCTCCAATCTCTACACTGACCTCCCACCACCCCTCTCCTCCAATCCCTACACTGACCTCCCACCACCCCTCTCCTCCAATCTCTACACTGACCTCCCACCACCCCTCTCCTCCAATCCCTACACTGACCTCCCACCACCCCTCTCCTCCAATCCCTACACTGACCTCCCACCACCCCTCTCCTCCAATCCCTACACTGACCTCCCACCACCCCTCTCCTCCAATCCCTACACTGACCTCCCACCACCCCTCTCCTCCAATCTCTACACTGACCTCCCACCACCCCTCTCCTCCAATCCCTACACTGACCTCCCACCACCCCTCTCCTCCAATCCCTACACTGACCTCCCACCACCCCTCTCCTCCAATCTCTACACTGACCTCCCACCACCCCTCTCCTCCAATCCCTACACTGACCTCCCACCACCCCTCTCCTCCAATCCCTACACTGACCTCCCACCACCCCTCTCCTCCAATCTCTACACTGACCTCCCACCACCCCTCTCCTCCAATCCCTACACTGACCTCCCACCACCCCTCTCCTCCAATCCCTACACTGACCTCCCACCACCCCTCTCCTCCAATCCCTACACTGACCTCCCACCACCCCTCTCCTCCAATCTCTACACTGACCTCCCACCACCCCTCTCCTCCAATCCCTACACTGACCTCCCACCAACCCTCTACTCCAATCCCTACACTGACCTCCCACCACCCCTCTCCTCCAATCCCTACACTGACCTCCCACCACCCCTCTCCTCCAATCCCTACACTGACCTCCCACCACCCCTCTCCTCCAATCCCTACACTGACCTCCCACCACCCCTCTCCTCCAATCCCTACACTGACCTCCCACCACCCCTCTCCTCCAATCTCTACACTGACCTCCCACCACCCCTCTCCTCCAATCCCTACACTGACCTCCCACCACCCCTCTCCTCCAATCCCTACACTGACCTCCCACCACCCCTCTCCTCCAATCTCTACACTGACCTCCCACCACCCCTCTCCTCCAATCCCTACACTGACCTCCCACCACCCCTCTCCTCCAATCCCTACACTGACCTCCCACCACCCCTCTCCTCCAATCCCTACACTGACCTCCCACCACCCCTCTCCTCCAATCTCTACACTGACCTCCCACCACCCCTCTCCTCCAATCCCTACACTGACCTCCCACCAACCCTCTACTCCAATCCCTACACTGACCTCCCACCACCCCTCTCCTCCAATCCCTACACTGACCTCCCACCACCCCTCTCCTCCAATCCCTACACTGACCTCCCACCACCCCTCTCCTCCAATCCCTACACTGACCTCCCACCACCCCTCTCCTCCAATCCCTACACTGACCTCCCACCACCCCTCTCCTCCAATCTCTACACTGACCTCCCACCACCCCTCTCCTCCAATCTCTACACTGACCTCCCACCACCCCTCTCCTCCAATCTCTACACTGACCTCCCACCACCCCTCTCCTCCAATCCCTACACTGACCTCCCACCACCCCTCTCCTCCAATCCCTACACTGACCTCCCACCACCCCTCTCCTCCAATCTCTACACTGACCTCCCACCACCCCTCTCCTCCAATCCCTACACTGACCTCCCACCACCCCTCTCCTCCAATCCCTACACTGACCTCCCACCACCCCTCTCCTCCAATCCCTACACTGACCTCCCACCACCCCTCTCCTCCAATCCCTACACTGACCTCCCACCACCCCTCTCCTCCAATCCCTACACTGACCTCCCACCACCACTCTCCTCCAATCTCTACACTGACCTCCCACCACCCCTCTCCTCCAATCTCTACACTGACCTCCCACCACCCCTCTCCTCCAATCCCTACACTGACCTCCCACCACCCCTCTCCTCCAATCCCTACACTGACCTCCCACCACCCCTCTCCTCCAATCCCTACACTGACCTCCCACCACCCCTCTCCTCCAATCCCTACACTGACCTCCCACCACCCCTCTCCTCCAATCCCTACACTGACCTCCCACCAACCCTCTCCTCCAATCCCTACACTGACCTCCCACCACCCCTCTCCTCCAATCTCTACACTGACCTCCCACCACCCCTCTCCTCCAATCCCTACACTGACCTCCCACCACCCCTCTCCTCCAATCCCTATACTGATCTCCATTCAGTGTCTGCCAACCCTCTCCTCCAATCCCTACACTGACCTCCATTCATTGTCCACCAACCCTCTCCTCCAATCCCTACACTGACCTCCATTCATTGTCCACCAACCCTCTCCTCCAATCTCTACACTGACCTCCCACCACCCCTCTCCTCCAATCCCTACACTGACCTCCCACCACCCCTCTCCTCCAATCCCTACACTGACCTCCCACCAACCCTCTCCTCCAATCCCTACACTGACCTCCCACCATCCCTCTCCTCCAATCCCTACACTGACCTCCCACCACCCCTCTCCTCCAATCTCTACACTGTCCTCCCACCGCCCCTCTCCTCCAATCCCTACACTGACCTCCCACCACCCCTCTCCTCCAATCCCTACACTGACCTCCCACCAACCCTCTCCTCCAATCCCTACACTGACCTCCCACCATCCCTCTCCTCCAATCCCTACACTGACCTCCCACCACCCCTCTCCTCCAATCTCTACACTGTCCTCCCACCGCCCCTCTCCTCCAATCCCTACACTGACCTCCCACCACCCCTCTCCTCCAATCCCTACACTGACCTCCCACCACCCCTCTCCTCCAATCTCTACACTGTCCTCCCACCACCCCTCTCCTCCAATCTCTACACTGTCCTCCCACCGCCCCTCTCCTCCAATCCCTACACTGACCTCCCACCAACCCTCTCCTCCAATCCCTACACTGACCTCCCACCAACCCTCTCCTCCAATCTCTACACTGACCTCCCACCACCCCTCTCCTCCAATCCCTACACTGACCTCCCACCACCCCTCTCCTCCAATCTCTACACTGTCCTCCCACCACCCCTCTCCTCCAATCCCTACACTGACCTCCCACCACCCCTCTCCTCCAATCTCTACACTGACCTCCCACCACCCCTCTCCTCCAATCCCTACACTGACCTCCCACCACCCCTCTCCTCCAATCCCTACACTGACCTCCCACCACCCCTCTCCTCCAATCCCTACACTGACCTCCCACCACCCCTCTCCTCCAATCCCTACACTGACCTCCCACCACCCCTCTCCTCCAATCCCTACACTGACCTCCCACCACCCCTCTCCTCCAATCCCTACACTGACCTCCCACCACCCCTCTCCTCCAATCCCTACACTGACCTCCCACCACCCCTCTCCTCCAATCCCTACACTGACCTCCCACCACCCCTCTCCTCCAATCCCTACACTGATCTCCATTCAGTGTCCTCCACCCCTCTCCTCCAATCCCTATACTGATCTCCATTTAGTGTCTGCCAACCCTCTCCTCCAATCCCTACACTGACCTCCATTCAGTGTCCACCAACGCTGTCCTCCAATCCCTACACTGACCTCCATTCATTGTCCACCAACCCTCTCCTCTAATCCCTACACTGGTCTCCATTCATTGTCTGCCAACCCTCTCCTCTAATCCCTACACTGACCTCCATTCATTGTCTGCCAACCCTCTCCTCTAATCCCTACACTGGCTCCCAATAGCCCAGCAAATTAAATTCAAAATACTAACCACAACATACAAAGCCATTCACAACTCTGCCCAGAGCTCCTTCACCAATCTTGTCTCCAAGACTTCCTACTCTCAAGCTCCCTCGTCTCCTCCTCCCATGCTTGTCTCCAGGATTTCTCCAGAGCCTCTCCCATCCTCTGGAACTCGCTACCTCAACCTGTCCGGCTATCCCTCTACTCTCGCTACCTTCAGGCGATCCCTGAAAACTCATCTCTTCGGGAAAGCCGATCACGTGACCAATTAATCTTCTACCACTTCCATCAGCTCATTCCCCACAGTTACAAATTTTTGTACCACCTCCCCCACCCTATTAGATTGTAAGCTCTTCTGAGCAGGACCCTTTTAATCCTCTTGTATTTTATTGTATTATAACTGTATTGTCTCCTTTTATATTGGAAAGTGCTGTGTAAACTGTTGGCGATATATAAATCCTGTATAATAATAATTTTAGTTGGGAGTATCAGAGTAAAGGGGGCGCCATACAAATGCCCCTCCCCCCACACTTTTCATATATTTGTATCATTTATCACTTTTCTTCCACTTCACAATTATGTGCCACTTTGTGTTGGTACATCACATAAAATCCTAATAAGATACATTTATGATTTTGGTTGTAACATGACAAAATGTTGGACATTTCAAGGGGTATGAATACTTTTTCAAGGCATTGGACATTACACAGTGCATTTAATATCACTTTAAGGTGCAGTGTTCTCGAGGAGCCAGACTGTGGGTGACTGAAATGTCTCAGGTAAGCAGTAAAGTATTGTGCATGACTGTCGGTCTGAGGATATAATGCAGATGATTTATATTCTGACATTTCTCTGTGTGTACAATGTGATGATCCCAGAGTGTGAGACGATCGACTTCTGTTAAGGCAAGGAAGGTGAATGATGGACGTGCATATCACACTCTGTGATTCATTCTCGTGTTTGTGGAATAAAAGATTCCACTATGTGATTTTTCTTCCTTTATTTTATATATATATTTTAATCAAAGGGAGCTGAGGAGGAATGGAGCTACATTGAATGGTTAAATCCTGTAATAGAAAAGATAGAAGATTGGAGAGATGTTACTGCAGTTCTGTTGGGTTGTGGTGTCTGCCATGTTATATGGAAAGTAGAATGGAGTCCCAATACTAGCTATGGGGAAGATGATAAGTAGAGGCGAGATCTTTCATCGAAGGGAGTTTAGAGTTATATATCGCATTTGGTGCACCTGGGACTAGACCTGGAGGGACCTGGAGGAACCTGGAGAGATCTGGAGGGACCTGGAGAGACCTGGAGAGACCTGGAGAGATCTGGAGAGACCTGGAGGGACCTGGAGAGATCTGGAGGGACCTGGAGAGACCTTGAGGGGCCTGGAGAGATCTGGAGAGACCTGGAGAGATCTAGAGAGACCTGGAAAGATCTGGAGAGACCTGGAGGGACCTGGAGAGATCTGGAGGGACCTGACGAGATCTGGAGGGACCTGGAGAGATCTGGAGGGACCTGGAGAGACGTGGAGAGATCTGGAGGGACCTGGAGAGACCTGGAGGAACCTGGAAAGATCTGGAGGGACCTGGAGAGACCTGGAGAGACCTGGAGAGATCTGGAGAGACCTGGAGGGACCTGGAAAGATCTGGAGGGACCTGGAGAGATCTGGAGAGACCTGGAGGGACCTGGAGAGACCTTGAGGGGCCTGGAGAGATCTGGAGAGACCTGGAGAGATCTAGAGAGACCTGGAAAGATCTGGAGAGACCTGGAGGGACCTGGAGAGATCTGGAGGGACCTGACGAGATCTGGAGGGACCTGGAGAGATCTGGAGGGACCTGGAGAGACGTGGAGAGATCTGGAGGGACCTGGAGAGACCTGGAGAGATCTGGAGGGACCTGGAGAGATCTGGAGGGACCTGGAGAGACCTGGAGAGACCTGGAGAGATCTGGAGAGACCTGGAGGGACCTGGAAAGACCTGGAGAGATCTGGAGGGACCTGGAGAGACCTTGAGGGGCCTGGAGAGATCTGGAGAGACCTGGAGAGATCTGGAGAGACCTGGAGGGACCTGGAGAGATCTGGAGGGACCTGGCGAGATCTGGAGGGACCTGGAGAGATCTGGAGAGACCTGGAGGGACCTGGAGAGGCCTGGAGAGACCTGGAGGGACCTGGTGAGATCTGGAGAGACCTGGAGAGATCTGGAGGGACCTGGAGGGACCTGGATGGACCTGGAGAGATCTGGAGAGATCTGGAGAGATCTGGAGGGACCTGGAGAAACCTGGAGAGACCTGGAGGGACCTGGAGAGACCTGGAGGGACCTGGATGGACCTGGATGGACCTGGAGGGACCTGGAGGGACCTGGAGAGATCTGGAGGGACATGGAGGGACCTGGAGAGATCTGGAGAGATCTGGAGGGACGTGGAGAGACCTGGAGGGAGGCTCGTCCTGTATTTCCTTTCACACACGAGCGTTCATTCACCGTTCATTCACATGACATTTACTTTCTTCCAAGGTTCCATTTATTAGCACAGACAGCCAATTGCCATAAACATTCATTTATTTTCTGCTTTGGCCAATCCACACTGGAAAACATGAAATCTGCAATTTGTGACTTTGGACTGTTTACTCCCCGTGTCCATGCCGGTCGCTGACCTTCGCTGTGTTTGTTATTGTGAGGAAAGTCCTGAAACATTCCATATCAGCAAACACAGACATGGAGCAGGTCCCCAGGTTCCCTACACAGAGTAATTCTCCTGGTGGTACTTTCTGGATAAGAAGGTACCTACATGGAGTACGTCTCCATTCCATGGGCAGATATCACTTTGGGGTACATCTTAACCCCTTCAATACCCGGCGCTCCCCCCCCTTCCTGTCCAGGCCAATGCTCAGCTTTCAGTGCTGTCACACTTTGAATGACAATTACGCTATCATGTAACACTGTCCCCATATGACATTTTCATCATTGTGTTCACAGAAATAGAGATTTATTTCTGTGGTATTTAAAGAGGAAGTAAACCCTGATGAGTGTTACTTCCTCTTTCATTACCTGCAAAGGTAAAGCATAATGGACTACTATGCATCGCATCGCATCGCATCGCATAGTAGTCCATTATGTGTCACTTACCTGACACAGGAGCCAGTGAAGTCACCGCTGTCCCCTGTAGTCCGGCGCATCCATCTTCTTGGTGGGGTCTCGCAGCTCCGCCGCTGTCATTCGGCAAAGCTGCGATGACGTCACTCCCGCGCATGCGCACGGGAGCCGACACACGTGGCATCTTCGTCATTGACGATGCCGCACTCAGTGCGCCTGTCTTCTGGCAAATATCTCCTAAACTGTATAGGTTTAGGAGATATTTCTTGGACCTACAGGTAAGCCTTAATCTAGGCCTTAATCTAGGCTCACCTGTAGGTCAAAGTGGTTTGTAAGAGTTTACAACCACTTTAATCACCACTGGGGTTTTTCCCTTTTTTGATAAAACATTTTGAAACAAAATAACAAATTTTTCTTCGTTTCTGTTATAAAATATAGCCCAAAATGTATCCCTATCCATATCTTTGGTGAAAATAGCCCAAATCAGTGTATATTATTTAGTCTGTAGGAAAATGATAGAATCCAGAAACGATGGGATATATACCTGACAATCGATCAATCCTGATGTACTGACGGCGGATCTAATTTCTAGAGGCACAAAAATGCCAGGTCAGTACAAATGACCCATTTTTGGAAAATAAATAGGCTAAGGTATAGTAATGCCACGTACACACGATCAAACTATCCAGCGGACTTGGTATAAGTCGCCGCACAACACGTCCCTGTCATTGCGGCCAGAGAGAGCTTTGTGTCAATGTCACAAGGGAGAAGAAGGCGGCGGCGACAGAAGACCGGGCCACCGCTAGTAAAAGAGCTATAAGAAGACAGCGGAGGCCCAGCAAGAAGAACCGAAGAGGGGGGCAAGACCCCAGGATGGCGGCGGCGACGATGAAGAAGAAAGCCGGGCTCCTCTGCTAGTAAAAGAGCAGAAGATAGTGGAGGAGTCCGGCAAGAAGACCCCCCAAGACGGAAGACCACCGGAGCTGTCCAATAAATTATTTTAAAAACGTGTGTTGTGTTTTTTTATTTACACTTTTTTTCACCAGGTTAATGGGTAGGGGTACATAGTACCCCAATACTCATTCACATAGGGTCAGGGGCCAGTATCTGGGGGCCCCCTTATTAAAGGGGGCTCCCAGATTCCGATAAGCCCCCCACCCGCAGACCCCGACAACCAACGGCCAGTGTTGTCGGGAAGAGGCCCTTGTCCTCATTAACATGGGGACAAGGTGCTTTGGGGTGGGGGGCTGCAGGGCACGCGGCCTGGTACGGCTCAGGCGCTCGCTCGTCCCCACCCCCTTTCCTGACAGGCCAGGCTACGTGCTCGGATAAGGGTCTGATATGGACTTTGGGGGGGGGAACCCATGCCATTTTTTTTGGCGTAGGGCTTCCCCTTTAAGTCCATACCAGGTGACAGGACTAGAGATGTGTCAATCTCGCTGATGGAGGCGGCGACATTCACTTCCTGCGCTAGTCCCATCTACCTGGAGCCACGTTCAAAATGAACGGACTTTTCTCCGTGTGTGGACAAGTCCGTTCATTTCAAAAGTCTGGCGGACTCCCGCCATAGTCTGGCAGATTGTCCGCTCGGAAAAGTCCGGTGGTGTGTGGGCAGGTCTGCTCGGAAAAGTCCGGTGGTGTGTGGGCAGGTCTGCTCGGAAAAGTCCGGTGGTGTGTGGGCAGGTCTGCTCGGAAAAGTCCGGTGGTGTGTGGGCAGGTCTGCTCGGAAAAGTCCGGTGGTGTGTGGGCAGGTCCACTCGAAAAAGTCCGGTGGTGTGTGGGCAGGTCTGCTCGGAAAAAGTCCGGTGGTGTGTGGGCAGGTCTGCTCGGAAAAGTCCGGTGGTGTGTGGGCAGGTCCCCTTGAAAAAGTCCGGTGGTGTGTGGGCAGGTCCGCTCGGAAAAGTCCGGTGGTGTGTGGGCAGGTCTGCTCGGAAAAGTCCGGTGGTGTGTGGGCAGGTCTGCTCGGAAAAGTCCGGTGGTGTGTGGGCAGGTCCACTCGAAAAAGTCCGGTGGTGTGTGGGCAGGTCCGCTCGGAAAAGTCCGGTGGTGTGTGGGCAGGTCTGCTCGGAAAAGTCCGGTGGACCTCCGCTGCAAAGTCCAGCGGGTTGTCCGATCACGTGTAATGCCCCGTACACACGAGAGGACTTATGTCCGACAGACTTCCAAAGGAGTTCCGCCGGAGTTCCGCCGGAGTTCCGCCGGAGTTCCGACGGAGTTCTGACAGACTTTTCGGCCGAACGGACTTGGCCACACACGATCACACTAAACTCCGACGGATTCGAACGTGATGACGTACGACCCGACTCGAATAAGGAAGTTCATAGCCAGTAGCCAATAGCTGCCCTAGCGTCGGTTTTAGTCCGTCGGAGTAGCATACACACGAGCGGAGTTTTCGAAGGGGACCGGGTCCGGCGGAGTTCCTTCGGGAAAATTTGAAGCATGCTTCATTTCTAAAGTCCGTCAGACTTTGGCGAATCAAAAGTCCGTTGCAGCCCACACACGATCGGATAGTCTGACGGACTCGGTCCTTCGGACTTTGGATGTTGAAAAGTCCGCTCGTGTGTACGGGGCATTAGAGGCATGTCAAGCTTTTTGAAGCTGTAATTTTTTTGTAAATAAAGAAATGAAAAAAAATCTTACAATATTATACTGACCCCGGTGCAGTACAGCATCATCATATAACTGGTGTGGTGGAGATCAGGGACACTGACTGGTGACAGTACGAAAAAAAAATTATAATTTTTTTAGAAAATTTTAAATACATTTTTTTTATTAACAAACTGTGACCAGAGCAATATAAAGCTACTGTTAGGACATGAACCCGAGACCTCCAGCTGTGTCTGCTGGTGACGCTACATGCTGCGCCACCTGGAATTCTGGACAGCTCCATAGACAATTTCTTGAATGATCTTGTCTTGAACCATGAACTTTTTTCTCCTCCCCTTTTTTCACTACCTTTCATTCCCGACATTTGGCTTGTTCCTCTACTACGCTTCTGCTGAATCCCAACCAGCAATTATTCCTTACTGACATTTGGCTTGTTTCTCAACTACACTTCTGCTTGACCCCTACCTGCTATATCTGCTCCTGGACCCTGGCTTGCTCACCTCCTGGTGGGGCTATTCTGAGACTGTGACCTGGTACTAACATGCAGCAAAGCCCATCCCCACCATCAGGAGCTCTGGTGAATACCGGTTAGTGCTTAGACCCCGCCCCTCAGGTGAACCCGTGTCATCGGCCAGGGTGACCCGTGTGAATATCTGCTCCACTGCTATAGCTGCCGGCCTCCAAGCCTGACTGCGGACTGTGACAGAATTTTCTGGCCCAAAACATGGAAGCCATTGTAGCAGCTGCTGTGGCTCCTCTCGAGGTGCAAATCTCTGAGTTGCAGACATTTGGTGATAACTACCGTGAAAACTTTGCTGAGTTACAAATTGAAGTGAAAGGGCTACAAAAGGACATCCTTGATCTGCATAGACAATTGTGGGACTTTGGTGCCCGAGATAGTGCCGCCGTAGATACTAATGTACGAATGCCACTACCACTCAAGTTTAATGGAGACTGCCGCCATTATAGAGATTTCCCTAATCAATGTGATATATACTTTCAGATGTAACCTGCACCATTTACTTCTCACTGGAAAAATGTGATGTTTATTATCAACACCCACTTCTTAATAGTCCTCCTAAGGACATTAACCTCAAGTACACTAATGGTTTTTGGACTCAAGTGCATTGCCTCTATGTACCTAAATCAGTTCTGGTTCATGACTCTAAACTTGCTGGTCAACCCTGAGTACAAAAAAGATGTCAAGAATTGTGGCTTTGTGTCTAACCTGTGCTCGCAATAAGACACCCCGATATTCTCCTCTGGGGTTACTTCAAGCACTGAAAACAGAAAATAAATCCCGCGCCTCCTAATTTCTAAACTAGGTTCCTAAGCTGCTACCCCTTAACTAGGTGAAAAATCACCAGTGCAGAATTTGGAGAGGTTGGTAGGGGAGGCTAATTGGTCTAACCTGGAGAGACCTGGAGGAACCTGGAGAGATCTGGAGGGACCTGGAGAGACCTGGAGAGACCTGGAGAGATCTGGAGAGACCTGGAGGGACCTGGAAAGACCTGGAGAGATCTGGAGGGACCTGGAGAGACCTTGAGGGACCTGGTGGGACCTGGAGAGATCTGGAGAGACCTGGAGAGATCTGGAGGGACCTGGAGAGATCTGGAGGGACCTGGAGAAACCTGGAGGGACCTGGAGAGACCTGGAGGGACCTGGATGGACCTGGAGGGACCTGGAGAGATCTGGAGGGACATGGAGGGACCTGGAGAGATCTGGAGAGATCTGGAGGGACGTGGAGAGACCTGGAGGGAGGCTCGTCCTGTATTTCCTTTCACACACGAGCGTTCATTCACCGTTCATTCACATGACATTTACTTTCTTCCAAGGTTCCATTTATTAGCACAGACAGCCAATTGCTATAAACATTCATTTATTTTCTGCTTTGGCCAATCCACACTGGAAAACATGAAATCTGCAATTTGTGACTTTGGACTGTTTACTCCCCGTGTCCATGCTGGTCGCTGACCTTCGCTGTGTTTGTTATTGTGAGGAAAGTCCTGAAACATTCCATATCAGCAAACACAGACATGGAGCAGGTCCCCAGGTTCCCTACACAGAGTAATTCTCCTGGTGGTACTTTCTGGATAAGAAGGTACCTACATGGAGTACGTCTCCATTCCATGGGCAGATATCACTTTGGGGTACATCTTAACCCCTTCAATACCCGGCGCTCCCCCCCCTTCCTGTCCAGGCCAATGCTCAGCTTTCAGTGCTGTCACACTTTGAATGACAATTACGCTATCATGTAACACTGTCCCCATATGACATTTTCATCATTGTGTTCACAGAAATAGAGATTTATTTCTGTGGTATTTAAAGAGGAAGTAAACCCTGATGAGTGTTACTTCCTCTTTCATTACCTGCAAAGGTAAAGCATAATGGACTACTATGCATCGCATCGCATCGCATCGCATAGTAGTCCATTATGTGTCACTTACCTGACACAGGAGCCAGTGAAGTCACCGCTGTCCCCTGTAGTCTGGCGCATCCATCTTCTTGGTGGGGTCTCGCAGCTCCGCCGCTGTCATTCGGCAAAGCTGCGATGACGTCACTCCCGCGCATGCGCACGGGAGCCGACACACGTGGCATCTTCGTCATTGACGATGCCGCACTCAGTGCGCCTGTCTTCCGGCAAATATCTCCTAAACTGTATAGGTTTAGGAGATATTTCTTGGACCTACAGGTAAGCCTTAATCTAGGCCTTAATCTAGGCTCACCTGTAGGTCAAAGTGGTTTGTAAGAGTTTACAACCACTTTAATCACCACTGGGGTTTTTCTCTTTTTTGATAAAACATTTTGAAACAAAATAACAAATTTTTCTTCGTTTCTGTTATAAAATATAGCCCAAAATGTATCCCTATCCATATCTTTGGTGAAAATAGCCCAAATCAGTGTATATTATTTAGTCTGTAGGAAAATGATAGAATCCAGAAACGATGGGATATATACCTGACAATCGATCAATCCTGATGTACTGACGGCGGATCTAATTTCTAGAGGCACAAAAATGCCAGGTCAGTACAAATGACCCATTTTTGGAAAATAAATAGGCTAAGGTATAGTAATGCCGCGTACACACGATCAAACTATCCAGCGGACTTGGTATAAGTCGCCGCACAACACGTCCCTGTCATTGCGGCCAGAGAGAGCTTTGTGTCAATGTCACAAGGGAGAAGAAGGCGGCGGCGACAGAAGACCGGGCCACCGCTAGTAAAAGAGCTATAAGAAGACAGCGGAGGCCCAGCAAGAAGAACCGAAGAGGGGGGCAAGACCCCAGGATGGCGGCGGCGACGATGAAGAAGAAAGCCGGGCTCCTCTGCTAGTAAAAGAGCAGAAGATAGTGGAGGAGTCCGGCAAGAAGACCCCCCAAGACGGAAGACCACCGGAGCTGTCCAATAAATTATTTTAAAAACGTGTGTTGTGTTTTTTTATTTACACTTTTTTTCACCAGGTGAATGGGTAGGGGTACATAGTACCCCAATACTCATTCACATAGGGTCAGGGGCCAGTATCTGGGGGCCCCCTTATTAAAGGGGGCTCCCAGATTCCGATAAGCCCCCACCCGCAGACCCCGACAACCAACGGCCAGTGTTGTCGGGAAGAGGCCCTTGTCCTCATTAACATGGGGACAAGGTGCTTTGGGGTGGGGGGCTGCAGGGCACGCGGCCTGGTACGGCTCAGGCGCTCGCTCGTCCCCACCCCCTTTCCTGACAGGCCAGGCTACGTGCTCGGATAAGGGTCTGATATGGACTTTGGGGGGGGAACCCATGCCATTTTTTTTGGCGTAGGGCTTCCCCTTTAAGTCCATACCAGGTGACAGGACTAGAGATGTGTCAATCTCGCTGATGGAGGCGGCGACATTCACTTCCTGCGCTAGTCCCATCTACCTGGAGCCACGTTCAAAATGAACGGACTTTTCTCCGTGTGTGGACAAGTCTGTTCATTTCAAAAGTCTGGCGGACTCCCGCCATAGTCTGGCAGATTGTCCGCTCGGAAAAGTCCGGTGGTGTGTGGGCAGGTCTGCTCGGAAAAGTCCGGTGGTGTGTGGGCAGGTCTGCTCGGAAAAGTCCGGTGGTGTGTGGGCAGGTCTGCTCGGAAAAGTCCGGTGGTGTGTGGGCAGGTCCACTCGAAAAAGTCCGGTGGTGTGTGGGCAGGTCTGCTCGGAAAAGTCCGGTGGTGTGTGGGCAGGTCCCCTTGAAAAAGTCCGGTGGTGTGTGGGCAGGTCCGCTCGGAAAAGTCCGGTGGTGTGTGGGCATGTCCGCTCGGAAAAGTCCGGTGGTGTGTGGGCAGGTCTGCTCGGAAAAGTCCGGTGGTGTGTGGGCAGGTCTGCTCGGAAAAGTCCGGTGGTGTGTGGGCAGGTCCACTCGAAAAAGTCCGGTGGTGTGTGGGCAGGTCCGCTCGGAAAAGTCCGGTGGTGTGTGGGCAGGTCTGCTCGGAAAAGTCCGGTGGTGTGTGGGCAGGTCCACTCGAAAAAGTCCGGTGGTGTGTGGGCAGGTCCGCTCGGAAAAGTCCGGTGGTGTGTGGGCAGGTCTGCTCGGAAAAGTCCGGTGGACCTCCGCTGCAAAGTCCAGCGGGTTGTCCGATCACATGTAATGCCCCGTACACACGAGAGGACTTATGTCCGACAGACTTCCAAAGGAGTTCCGCCGGAGTTCCGCCGGAGTTCTGACAGACTTTTCGGCCGAACGGACTTGGCCACACACGATCACACTAAACTCCGACGGATTCGAACGTGATGACGTACGACCCGACTCGAATAAGGAAGTTCATAGCCAGTAGCCAATAGCTGCCCTAGCGTCGGTTTTAGTCCGTCGGAGTAGCATACACACGAGCGGAGTTTTCGAAGGGGACCGGGTCCGGCGGAGTTCCTTCGGGAAAATTTGAAGCATGCTTCATTTCTAAAGTCCGTCAGACTTTGGCGAATCAAAAGTCCGTTGCAGCCCACACACGATCGGATAGTCTGACGGACTCGGTCCTTCGGACTTTGGATGTTGAAAAGTCCGCTCGTGTGTACGGGGCATTAGAGGCATGTCAAGCTTTTTGAAGCTGTAATTTTTTTGTAAATAAAGAAATGAAAAAAAATCTTACAATATTATACTGACCCCGGTGCAGTACAGCATCATCATATAACTGGTGTGGTGGAGATCAGGGACACTGACTGGTGACAGTACGAAAAAAAAATTATAATTTTTTCAGAAAATTTTTAATAAATTTTTTTTATTAACAAACTGTGACCAGAGCAATATAAAGCTACTGTTAGGACATGAACCCGAGACCTCCAGCTGTGTCTGCTGGTGACGCTACATGCTGCGCCACCTGGAATTCTGGACAGCTCCATAGACAATTTCTTGAATGATCTTGTCTTGAACCATGAACTTTTTTCTCCTCCCCTTTTTTCACTACCTTTCATTCCCGACATTTGGCTTGTTCCTCTACTACGCTTCTGCTGAATCCCAACCAGCAATTATTCCTTACTGACATTTGGCTTGTTTCTCAACTACACTTCTGCTTGACCCCTACCTGCTATATCTGCTCCTGGACCCTGGCTTGCTCACCTCCTGGTGGGGCTATTCTGAGACTGTGACCTGGTACTAACATGCAGCAAAGCCCATCCCCACCATCAGGAGCTCTGGTGAATACCGGTTAGTGCTTAGACCCCGCCCCTCAGGTGAACCCGTGTCATCGGCCAGGGTGACCCGTGTGAATATCTGCTCCACTGCTATAGCTGCCGGCCTCCAAGCCTGACTGCGGACTGTGACAGAATTTTCTGGCCCAAAACATGGAAGCCATTGTAGCAGCTGCTGTGGCTCCTCTCGAGGTGCAAATCTCTGAGTTGCAGACATTTGGTGATAACTACCGTGAAAACTTTGCTGAGTTACAAATTGAAGTGAAAGGGCTACAAAAGGACATCCTTGATCTGCATAGACAATTGTGGGACTTTGGTGCCCGAGATAGTGCCGCCGTAGATACTAATGTACGAATGCCACTACCACTCAAGTTTAATGGAGACTGCCGCCATTATAGAGGTTTCCCTAATCAATGTGATATATACTTTCAGATGTAACCTGCACCATTTACTTCTCACTGGAAAAATGTGATGTTTATTATCAACACCCACTTCTTAATAGTCCTCCTAAGGACATTAACCTCAAGTACACTAATGGTTTTTGGACTCAAGTGCATTGCCTCTATGTACCTAAATCAGTTCTGGTTCACGACTCTAAACTTGCTGGTCAACCCTGAGTACAAAAAAGATGTCAAGAATTGTGGCTTTGTGTCTAACCTGTGCTCGCAATAAGACACCCCGATATTCTCCTCTGGGGTTACTTCAAGCACTGAAAACAGAAAATAGATCCCGCGCCTCCTAATTTCTAAACTAGGTTCCTAAGCTGCTACCCCTTAACTAGGTGAAAAATCACCAGTGCAGAATTTGGAGAGGTTGGTAGGGGACGCTAATTGGTCTAACCTGGAGAGACCTGGAGGAACCTGGAGAGATCTGGAGGGACCTGGAGAGACCTGGAGAGATCTGGAGAGACCTGGAGGGACCTGGAAAGACCTGGAGAGATCTGGAGGGACCTGGAGAGACCTTGAGGGGCCTGGAGAGATCTGGAGAGACCTGGAGAGATCTGGAGAGACCTGGAGGGACCTGGAGAGATCTGGAGGGACCTGGCGAGATCTGGAGGGACCTGGAGAGATCTGGAGAGACCTGGAGGGACCTGGAGAGGCCTGGAGAGACCTGGAGAGGCCTGGAGAGACCTGGAGAGACCTGGAGGGACCTGGTGGGACCTGGAGAGATCTGGAGAGACCTGGAGAGATCTGGAGGGACCTGGAGGGACCTGGATGGACCTGGAGAGATCTGGAGAGATCTGGAGGGACCTGGAGAGATCTGGAGGGACCTGGAGAAACCTGGAGAGACCTGGAGGGACCTGGAGAGACCTGGAGGGACCTGGATGGACCTGGAGGGACCTGGAGAGATCTGGAGAGATCTGGAGGGACATGGAGGGACCTGGAGAGACCTGGAGAGATCTGGAGAGATCTGGAGGGACGTGGAGAGACCTGGAGGGAGGCTCGTCCTGTATTTCCTTTCACACACGAGCGTTCATTCACCGTTCATTCACATGACATTTACTTTCTTCCAAGGTTCCATTTATTAGCACAGACAGCCAATTGCCATAAACATTCATTTATTTTCTGCTTTGGCCAATCCACACTGGAAAACATGAAATCTGCAATTTGTGACTTTGGACTGTTTACTCCCCGTGTCCATGCCGGTCGCTGACCTTCGCTGTGTTTGTTATTGTGAGGAAAGTCCTGAAACATTCCATATCAGCAAACACAGACATGGAGCAGGTCCCCAGGTTCCCTACACAGAGTAATTCTCCTGGTGGTACTTTCTGGATAAGAAGGTACCTACATGGAGTACGTCTCCATTCCATGGGCAGATATCACTTTGGGGTACATCTTAACCCCTTCAATACCCGGCGCTCCCCCCCCTTCCTGTCCAGGCCAATGCTCAGCTTTCAGTGCTGTCACACTTTGAATGACAATTACGCTATCATGTAACACTGTCCCCATATGACATTTTCATCATTGTGTTCACACAAATAGAGATTTATTTCTGTGGTATTTAAAGAGGAAGTAAACCCTGATGAGTGTTACTTCCTCTTTCATTACCTGCAAAGGCAAAGCATAATGGACTACTATGCATCGCATCGCATCGCATCGCATAGTAGTCCATTATGTGTCACTTACCTGACACAGGAGCCAGTGAAGTCACCGCTGTCCCCTGTAGTCCGGCGCATCCATCTTCTTGGTGGGGTCTCGCAGCTCCGCCGCTGTCATTCGGCAAAGCTGCGATGACGTCACTCCCGCGCATGCGCACGGGAGCCGACACACGTGGCATCTTCGTCATTGACGATGCCGCACTCAGTGCGCCTGTCTTCCGGCAAATATCTCCTAAACTGTATAGGTTTAGGAGATATTTCTTGGACCTACAGGTAAGCCTTAATCTAGGCCTTAATCTAGGCTCACCTGTAGGTCAAAGTGGTTTGTAAGAGTTTACAACCACTTTAATCACCACTGGGGTTTTTCTCTTTTTTGATAAAACATTTTGAAACAAAATAACACATTTTTCTTCGTTTCTGTTATAAAATATAGCCCAAAATGTATCCCTATCCATATCTTTGGTGAAAATAGCCCAAATCAGTGTATATTATTTAGTCTGTAGGAAAATGATAGAATCCAGAAACGATGGGATATATACCTGACAATCGATCAATCCTGATGTACTGACGGCGGATCTAATTTCTAGAGGCACAAAAATGCCAGGTCAGTACAAATGACCCATTTTTGGAAAATAAATAGGCTAAGGTATAGTAATGCCGCGTACACACGATCAAACTATCCAGCGGACTTGGTATAAGTCGCCGCACAACACGTCCCTGTCATTGCGGCCAGAGAGAGCTTTGTGTCAATGTCACAAGGGAGAAGAAGGCGGCGGCGACAGAAGACCGGGCCACCGCTAGTAAAAGAGCTATAAGAAGACAGCGGAGGCCCAGCAAGAAGAACCGAAGAGGGGGGCAAGACCCCAGGATGGCGGCGGCGACGATGAAGAAGAAAGCCGGGCTCCTCTGCTAGTAAAAGAGCAGAAGATAGTGGAGGAGTCCGGCAAGAAGACCCCCCAAGACGGAAGACCACCGGAGCTGTCCAATAAATTATTTTAAAAACGTGTGTTGTGTTTTTTTATTTACACTTTTTTTCACCAGGTTAATGGGTAGGGGTACATAGTACCCCAATACTCATTCACATAGGGTCAGGGGCCAGTATCTGGGGGCCCCCTTATTAAAGGGGGCTCCCAGATTCCGATAAGCCCCCCACCCGCAGACCCCGACAACCAACGGCCAGTGTTGTCGGGAAGAGGCCCTTGCCCTCATTAACATGGGGACAAGGTGCTTTGGGGTGGGGGGCTGCAGGGCACGCGGCCTGGTACGGCTCAGGCGCTCGCTCGTCCCCACCCCATTTCCTGACAGGCCAGGCTACGTGCTCGGATAAGGGTCTGATATGGACTTTGGGGGGGGGAACCCATGCCATTTTTTTGGGCGTAGGGCTTCCCCTTTAAGTCCATACCAGGTGACAGGACTAGAGATGTGTCAATCTCGCTGATGGAGGCGGCGACATTCACTTCCTGCGCTAGTCCCATCTACCTGGAGCCACGTTCAAAATGAACGGACTTTTCTCCGTGTGTGGACAAGTCCGTTCATTTCAAAAGTCTGGCGGACTCCCGCCATAGTCTGGCAGATTGTCCGCTCGGAAAAGTCCGGTGGTGTGTGGGCAGGTCTGCTCGGAAAAGTCCGGTGGTGTGTGGGCAGGTCTGCTCGGAAAAGTCCGGTGGTGTGTGGGCAGGTCCACTCGAAAAAGTCCGGTGGTGTGTGGGCAGGTCTGCTCGGAAAAGTCCGGTGGTGTGTGGGCAGGTCTGCTCGGAAAAGTCCGGTGGTGTGTGGGCAGGTCCACTTGAAAAAGTCCGGTGGTGTGTGGGCAGGTCTGCTCGGAAAAGTCCGGTGGTGTGTGGGCAGGTCTGCTCGGAAAAGTCCGGTGGTGTGTGGGCAGGTCTGCTCGGAAAAGTCCGGTGGTGTGTGGGCAGGTCCACTCGAAAAAGTCCGGTGGTGTGTGGGCAGGTCCGCTCGGAAAAGTCCGGTGGTGTGTGGGCAGGTCTGCTCGGAAAAGTCCGGTGGACCTCCGCTGCAAAGTCCAGCGGGTTGTCCGATCACGTGTAAGAGGCATGTCAAGCTTTTTGAAGCTGTAATTTTTTTGTAAATAAAGAAATGAAAAAAAATCTTATAATATTATACTGACCCCGGTGCAGTACAGCATCATCATATAACTGGTGTGGTGGAGATCAGGGACACTGACTGGTGACAGTACGAAAAAAAAATTATAATTTTTTTAGAAAATTTTAAATACATTTTTTTTATTAACAAACTGTGACCAGAGCAATATAAAGCTACTGTTAGGACATGAACCCGAGACCTCCAGCTGTGTCTGCTGGTGACGCTACATGCTGCGCCACCTGGAATTCTGGACAGCTCCATAGACAATTTCTTGAATGATCTTGTCTTGAACCATGAACTTTTTTCTCCTCCCCTTTTTTCACTACCTTTCATTCCCGACATTTGGCTTGTTCCTCTACTACGCTTCTGCTGAATCCCAACCAGCAATTATTCCTTACTGACATTTGGCTTGTTTCTCAACTACACTTCTGCTTGACCCCTACCTGCTATATCTGCTCCTGGACCCTGGCTTGCTCACCTCCTGGTGGGGCTATTCTGAGACTGTGACCTGGTACTAACATGCAGCAAAGCCCATCCCCACCATCAGGAGCTCTGGTGAATACCGGTTAGTGCTTAGACCCCGCCCCTCAGGTGAACCCGTGTCATCGGCCAGGGTGACCCGTGTGAATATCTGCTCCACTGCTATAGCTGCCGGTCTCCAAGCCTGACTGCGGACTGTGACAGAATTTTCTGGCCCAAAACATGGAAGCCATTGTAGCAGCTGCTGTGGCTCCTCTCGAGGTGCAAATCTCTGAGTTGCAGACATTTGGTGATAACTACCGTGAAAACTTTGCTGAGTTACAAATTGAAGTGAAAGGGCTACAAAAGGACATCCTTGATCTGCATAGACAATTGTGGGACTTTGGTGCCCGAGATAGTGCCGCCGTAGATACTAATGTACGAATGCCACTACCACTCAAGTTTAATGGAGACTGCCGCCATTATAGAGATTTCCCTAATCAATGTGATATATACTTTCAGATGTAACCTGCACCATTTACTTCTCACTGGAAAAATGTGATGTTTATTATCAACACCCACTTCTTAATAGTCCTCCTAAGGACATTAACCTCAAGTACACTAATGGTTTTTGGACTCAAGTGCATTGCCTCTATGTACCTAAATCAGTTCTGGTTCATGACTCTAAACTTGCTGGTCAACCCTGAGTACAAAAAAGATGTCAAGAATTGTGGCTTTGTGTCTAACCTGTGCTCGCAATAAGACACCCCGATATTCTCCTCTGGGGTTACTTCAAGCACTGAAAACAGAAAATAGATCCCGCGCCTCCTAATTTCTAAACTAGGTTCCTAAGCTGCTACCCCTTAACTAGGTGAAAAATCACCAGTGCAGAATTTGGAGAGGTTGGTAGGGGACGCTAATTGGTCTAACCAAAAAAAGAAGAAAAAATAAAAAAATAAAATAAAAAATGTAAAAAAAATTTTTTTTCTTTTTTTTTTAAAGCTACCAGCCTGCCTGGTTTTACAACTAAGTTGGATATCTGGTAAACTATAATTAACTTGTAAAGTGCATATAGATGTGAATCTTAACAGCGCCCACATAAATTGTTAAAACGAATCATATTTATACATATATGTGCAAAATAATTGACTTATAAAAAATATAAATCTTAAAGCGGAGCTCCACCCTAAAGTGAAGCTTCCACTCATTGGAACCCTCCCCCCCTCCAGCGCCACAATTGGCACCTTTCAGGGGGGAGGGGGGTGCAGGTACCTGTACCCACTTCCGGCATAGATATCTGCAGAATCTACGGCCCTTTCCGAAGTTCCCCCGCTGTCTGCTGGGAAACACGTGGATCCCAGAGACAGCGGGGACCATCCTTATTGCGCAGCGCGACTCGCGCATGCGCAGTAGGGAACCGGGAAATGAAGCCGCAAGGCTCCACTTCCTGATTCCCATAACCAAGATGGCGGCGGCAGCACCCGAGAGACGATTGGCTTAGGGTGCCGACATTGCGGGCGCGCTGGGCGGGTAAGTGTCATTATTTTAAAAGTCAGCAGCTGCAGTATTTGTAGCTGCTGGCTTTTAAAAAAAAAAAAAAAAAACGGCGGAGTCCCGCTTTAACAGTATCCACATGTATTCCAATAACCAATCAAAAGGTATGTGCAAAATATTGTGATAACCAATCAAAGGTATGTGCTATCACATCATATAAAATATAGACAACATTTCATAGCAAACAGAAACTGTATTCATTTAAACCCTACCAATGAATAAGTGAATGCACCAGCCCTCCACAAAATAAAATGGTTATACCTGTGAACTGGCAAATCGCATATAATAAATACCAATAAAGCACTTACACCGTGATTACCTATCTAGGTGTATCAATCAAAATCAGTGTACAAATCTTAAAATTAAATAACATTTACGAGTGACCCAAACAATATGTGATTCTTGTGACCGATTTTTCCGAACCATCAATGGGAAACCTTCACCACATTATGGATATCACCCGAAAAGTGCTAAAAAAATGGGTGTCAGCTTACCAGATGAAGTTGACCTAATTAGTGAAAAAAGGCCAAGCAAGCTTTTGCAAGACAATCCTCGCTGTGTTGGAGAAATCTGTGGATCAGATACCCAGCCCCCAGCATATGGAGCTCACGGATGGAGCTCTCCTTACTAGTGATGGCCGAACGGTTCGCCCGGCGGTCGTTTCGCGGCGAATTTCCGACTTTCGCCGTCCGCGGGTTCGAACGCCTTTTTCCGTCGTTCGCCCCGGCGGACTTACGTGTTTAATGTATACAAGAACTTTAACCTTTCGTGACACGTTTATCATGTGTTACAGGACAACCAATTGAGACATGACAGCTCATGGACACTTGGACATTCCCCCTAACCTATAAATACACCCGATCCGGTGGCCATTTTACATTCTTTCTTCTGTCACTGTAGGGAAAGGATCCTGTGTGGAGTAGGGACAGAGAAAACGCTAGCTATTTGGTACACAAAAGTTCTTTTCAGGACTGGTATAGGTGTTAGGTCAGCAGCCTGAGTTTCTTTTGTCAGTTTAGATAAAGGGACAGAGCGCTGTATGCTGCTATTTTAGGGACAGCTCAGCCAGATTAGTCTTTCTTCATCATCATCATCATCATCATCATTAGCTGTTACTATCAGGTCCACAAAAGAGCTGTTCCAGCTAATCGTTCCAGCCTACTCTTTTTTGCCAATTTGTATAGGGACAGGCAGGAAGCAGTGTGTCAGGCAGTGAGGATAATTTTAAAGACTTGCTGTTACTATTAGTTCCACAAAGGTTCTTTTCAGGACTGGTATCAGTGGTACGGTAATAGGCTTGTACACGTATAATATTCTTTCTTCCAAATATAGAAAGAATATTATACTTGACTGCTGCCCTTCTGCTGCAGTCTGCTAATCATTCACAACTCACTTGTTCCACAAAGCTCTTTATCAGGACTGGTAACTTGGTCTGTCTAGGGTGCTACGGTACATAGGCTTGGGTGCGGTACAGTCTGCTGTTCTGTAAGGACCGCTATCGGTCCACAATACATAGGGTTGCCGTGCACTACTGCTGACCGCTGCCCTATACTGCAGCAGTCCTTCATTGGTATAGGGACTGACGTACAGTCTGCTAATCACTAACACACAACCTGCTTGGTCCACAAAAGTTCTTATAAGGACTGGTAACTTGGTATAGGGTGCTACGGTACATAGGCCTGAGTGCGTTACAGTCTGCTGTTCTGTAAGGACCGCTATCGGTCCACAATACATAGGGTTGCCGTGCACTACTGCTGACCGCTGCCCTATACTGCAGCAGTCCTTCAGCGGTATAGGGACTGACGCACAGTCTGCTAAACACTAACACACAACCTGCTTGGTCCACAAAAGTTTTTATAAGGACTGGTAACTTGGTATAGGGTGCTACGGTACATAGGCCTGAGTGCAGTACAGTCTGCTGTTCTGTAAGGACCGCTATCGGTCCACAATACATAGGGTTGCCGTGCACTACTGCTGACCGCTGCCCTATACTGCAGCAGTCCTTCATTGGTATAGGGACTGACGTACAGTCTGCTAATCACTAACACACAACCTGCTTGTTCCACAAAAGTTCTTATAAGGACTGGTAACTTGGTATAGGGTGCTACGGTACATAGGCTTGAGTGCGGTACAGTCTGCTGTTCTGTAAGGACCGCTATCGGTCCACAATAGATAGGGTTGACGTGCACCACTGCTGACCGCTGCCCTATACTGCAGCAGTCCTTCAGCGGTATAGGGACTGACGTACAGTCTGCTAAACACTAATACACAACCTGCTTGGTCCACAAAAGTTCTTATAAGGACTGGTAACTTGGTATAGGGTGCTACGGTACATAGGCTTGAGTGCGGTACAGTCTGCTGTTCTGTAAGGACCGCTATCGGTCCACAATAGATAGGGTTGACGTGCACCACTGCTGACCGCTGCCCTATACTGCAGCAGTCCTTCAGCGGTATAGGGACTGACGTACAGTCTGCTAAACACTAATACACAACCTGCTTGGTCCACAAAAGTTCTTATAAGGACTGGTAACTTGGTATAGGGTGCTACGGTACATAGGCTTGAGTGCGGTACAGTCTGCTGTTCTGTAAGGACCGCTATCGGTCCACAATAGATAGGGTTGACGTGCACCACTGCTGACCGCTGCCCTATACTGCAGCAGTCCTTCAGCGGTATAGGGACTGACGTACAGTCTGCTAAACACTAATACACAACCTGCTTGGTCCACAAAAGTTCTTATAAGGACTGGTAACTTGGTATAGGGTGCTACGGTACATAGGCTTGAGTGCGGTACAGTCTGCTGTTCTGTAAGGACCGCTATCGGTCCACAATAGATAGGGTTGACGTGCACCACTGCTGACCGCTCACCTATACTGCAGCAGTCCTTCAGCGGTATAGGGACTGACGTACAGTCTGCTAATCACTAACACACAACCTGCTTGTTCCACAAAAGTTCTTATAAGGACTGGTAACTTGGTATAGGGTGCTACGGTACATAGGCTTGAGTGCGGTACAGTCTGCTGTTCTGTAAGGACCGCTATCGGTCCACAATAGATAGGGTTGACGTGCACCACTGCTGACCGCTGCCCTATACTGCAGCAGTCCTTCAGCGGTATAGGGACTGACGTACAGTCTGCTAAACACTAATACACAACCTGCTTGGTCCACAAAAGTTCTTATAAGGACTGGTAACTTGGTATAGGGTGCTACGGTACATAGGCTTGAGTGCGGTACAGTCTGCTGTTCTGTAAGGACCGCTATCGGTCCACAATAGATAGGGTTGACGTGCACCACTGCTGACCGCTGCCCTATACTGCAGCAGTCCTTCAGCGGTATAGGGACTGACGTACAGTCTGCTAAACACTAATACACAACCTGCTTGGTCCACAAAAGTTCTTATAAGGACTGGTAACTTGGTATAGGGTGCTACGGTACATAGGCTTGAGTGCGGTACAGTCTGCTGTTCTGTAAGGACCGCTATAGGTCCACAATAGATAGGGTTGACGTGCACCACTGCTGACCGCTCACCTATACTGCAGCAGTCCTTCAGCGGTATAGGGACTAAGAGTTTTGTCACAGGGTCATTTAAAAAATGACATGCAGAGGAAGAGGCAGGCCCTTCCGCAGGGGTGGTAGGGGTAGGGCAGGAGCAACAGGCTTGAGCCAAAGTGGGAAGTTGCAGAAGGTGCGTTCAATTACTTTAAAGGATGCACCAGACTTGGTTGAGTGGCTCGCTCAGCCTTACTCTTCTGCACCCTCCTCATCCTCTCGATCTGCACCCTCTTCTTCACTCTCTGCTATGTGCACCCCCAAAGACACTACCACCAACAACACGACCACCACCACCACCACCACATACCTTCCGCTTGAGTCACTGGAATTATTTTCCGATCCATATCAAGAGGACATTTCTGATGCGCAGCCACTCTTGGTATTGGATCAGGAAGAGGAGGTAGCAACAAGCGCTACTCAGCAGTCTGACGCCAGTACCCAGATCAGCCCAAGGAGGAGGTTGGTCCCCGGTGTTGCTGCCTACTCCGAGATCTCTACTTATAGCGGTGGGGAAGGTGACGTTGATGATGACGTGTCTAGTGATGTCACGTGGGTGCCCACAAGAGAGGAAGAGGAGGGGAGTTCAGAGGGAGATATGGACCAGCAGATAGGGAGGAGAAGCAGCAATGACTTACATTGCACAGCAGGGACAAAGCAGACTGCAAATGTATCAGGAGCGAGTCATCGACCATGTACGGTCACATCTGGCGCTCCCAGGACACCGGCACATGGCTCCGCAGTGTGGGCTTTTTTTAACGTGTCCGCTGCTGACAATAGCGTTGCCATCTGCAATCTTTGCAGTCAACGCGTTAGTCGCGGTAAGCCCAATACTCACCTAGGGACGACCGCCTTAAGAAGGCACATGAGCAGCCATCACCGAGCCCAGTGGGAGCAACGGAACACACAAAGCCACACTGCAGGCTCTCACCGTCCAGCCTCGTCTTCTACTTCTCCTTCTCCTCTCTCCTCACAATTGTCCTCCACTCCACCTTCCATCACGCCAAGCTCACATTTTTCTGCAAAAAGGCAGGCTTCCGTGGGCCTAATGTTTGAGCGTAAAAAAATGATGATGCCGGATAACCCTCTTGCCCAACGGTTGGCGGCTGGCTTGTCAGAACTCATAGCCCGCCAACTACTGCCATATAAACTGGTGGACTCGGAGGCCTTTCGCAAATTTGTGGCCATTGGAACACCACAATGGAAGGTCCCAGGAAGGAAGTATTTCTCAGAGAAGGGCATCCCAGAGCTATATGGCCATGTTCAGCGGCAAGTGAATGTATCTCTGGCACACAGTGTCGGTGCCAAGATACATCTGACCACAGACACGTGGTCTAGCAAACACGGGCAGGGAAGGTATATCAGTTTTACTGCCCACTGGGTGAACCTTCTGACGGCCGTCAAGCATGTAACCCGTGGCACCCGTGTAGATTTGGTTTTACCGCCACGGATTGCATGCAGGCCTGACTCTTCTTCTCCTCCTCCTACTCCATCCTCCTCCCTCTCCTCCTCAGCTGCCTCCTCCTTTTCCGCTGCTAGCGTCTCTTCCACTGCACCGCCCAAGCTCCCCAGAACCTATTCCACATGCCAGGTGAGACGTTGCCATGCCGTGCTGCGTCTGTTGTGCCTGGAAGCAAAGAGCCACACTGGCCCGGCACTCCTTTCAGCTTTGCGTTCACAGGCAGATGAGTGGCTAACACCGCTCAATTTGACAGTTGGTAAAGTGGTGTGTGACAACGGTGCCAATCTGCTTAGCGCATTGAAACAGGGCAAAATCACGCACGTGCCGTGCATGGCACACGTCTTAAACTTGGTCGTGCAGCGATTCCTTGTCAAATACCCTGGGGTCCAGGACATCTTGCGGCAGGCAAGGAAAATCTCGGCCCATTTCAGAAGATCTTACACGGCCATGGCTCGCCTTGCTGACATTCAGCGGCGACACCATCTGCCGGTCAGACGTCTTATTTGCGATTGCCCGACGCGATGGAACTCAACCTTCTATATGCTTGATAGGCTGCTCCAGCAGAAACGTGCAGTTAACGTCTACCTGTATGAACTCTGCGAAAGAAACGGTTCTGGGGAGCTGGGTTTTTTTTCACCGCGCCAGTGGCTGCTCATGCGCGACACATGCAGACTTCTGCGGCCATTTGAGGAGATCACCAAACTGGTCAGTCGCAGCCATGGCGCCATCAGTGACATGGTACCTTATGCCTTCTTTCTGGAGCGTGCATTGCGTCGTGTCATTGATCAGGCTGTGGAGGAGCAGGAGCGGGAAGATGAGGAAGTCGCAATGCTGGATGAATTCCCAGGGGGGGCTACTCTATCTGAGACAAGTCAACAACAGGAGTCTGATGAGGAGTCAGAGGAGGATGGTGCCGGGGCGGATGAGCAGGAGCAAGAAGAGCATGCTTTAAACCTTTCTGGGATCCCTGTTGTGCGAGGATGGGGAGAGGAGAATGAAGAGGACGACATTATCCTGGATGATGAGCAGGAGCCAGGCCACCACACCGCTTCCACTTTAGTGCAAATGGGGGCCTTCATGCTCCAGTGTTTTAATAGGGACCCCCGTATAAAAAGCATGAGGGTCAAGGACCAGTACTGGGTGGCAACGTACTTAGACCCCCGGTACAAACACAAAATGGCGGAAATGTTACCGCCGTCGCAGAGGGCTGTCAGAATGCAGCACTTCCAGGCCTTGCTTCGAGAAATGCTGCATTCTGCTTTTGCGTGCGCTGGCAGAGGAGCAATTCCCACTCCCAGAGAAGGATTTGCGGGTACCAATCCAACAGCGCCTGCAAGAAGAGGCCGGTTTGAAGATGTGTTGGTGACTTCGGATATGAGGTCATTCTTTCAGCCGACCCATCGACAGGTGTCATCCGGATCCAGCATCAGGGAACGCCTAGACCGTCAGGTGTCCGACTACATTGGGTTAACGGCCGATGTGGACGCTCTGAGGAGTGATGAACCCCTAGACTACTGGGTGGGCAGGCTTGACCTCTGGCCAGAGCTTGCCCAATTTGCAATCGAACTGTTGGCTTGCCCCTCATCCAGTGTCCTGTCCGAAAGGACGTTCAGCGCAGCAGGGGGGATTGTGACCGATAAGCGTACTCGCCTAGCTCACCACAGTGTTAACTACCTCACATTTCTAAAAATGAATGAGGCATGGATCTCGGAGGAATTCAACACATGTGATCAGTAGACCATGTATATGTCTATAAACAATTTTTGGAATCAAGCACACAGACCTTCTTAATTCATTTGGCTCACTTCCCTGACCCAAAAAAGCACACCGTACTATATGCCCCTACCCTCCTCTTTGAAGAGGTTGAGCGGTGTCATATTTCTACTGGGGCTGCTTATTATGAGGGGTTCCCACCATCCCTGTGCTGTGCTGACTTCCTCCTGGGTGTTCTTATTATGAGGGGCTCCCACCATCCCTGTGCTGTGCTGACTTCCTCCTGGGGGTTCTTATTATGAGGGGATCACACCATCCCTGTGCTGTGCTGACTTCCTCCTGGGGCTGCTTACGGTGCTGCTGTCAGCGCTGTATGTCACGGAGCTGCTGTCAGCGCTGTATGTCACGGAGCTGCTGTCAGCGCTGTATGTCACGGAGCTGCTGTCAGCGCTGTATGTCACGGAGCTGCTGTCAGCGCTGTATGTCACGGAGCTGCTGTCAGCGCTGTATGTCACGGAGCTGCTGTCAGCGCTGTATGTCACGGAGCTGCTGTCAGCGCTGTATGTCACGGAGCTGCTGTCAGCGCTGTATGTCACGGAGCTGCTGTCAGCGCTGTATGTCACGGAGCTGCTGTCAGCGCTGTATGTCACGGTGCTGCTGTCAGCGCTGTATGTCACGGAGCTGCTGTCAGCGCTGTATGTCACGGAGCTGCTGTCAGTGCTGTATGTCACGGAGCTGCTGTCAGCGCTGTATGTCACGGAGCTGCTGTCAGCGCTGTATGTCACGGAGCTGCTGTCAGCGCTGTATGTCACGGTGCTGCTGTCAGCGCTGTATGTCACGGAGCTGCTGTCAGCGCTGTATGTCACGGAGCTGCTGTCAGCGCTGTATGTCACGGAGCTGCTGTCAGCGCTGTATGTCACGGAGCTGCTGTCAGCGCTGTATGTCACGGAGCTGCTGTCAGCGCTGTATGTCACGGTGCTGATGTCAGTGCTCTGTATTACGGTGCTGCTGTCAGTGCTCTGTATCTCCTGCACCCTCTTGTTTGCCTACCCTGGTCCCTGACCTTCCCTCTCCTCCATTGCCTTCATTAGCTCCATAGTCCTGAATTGTCAGAACAATTTCCCAAATAAAAAAAAAATGCTTGTAGTTATCGATCCCAAATTCACCTCATACATGTATTATGCTATTGTCCAGGTGGTGGGACTACGTGCTACCCCCTAATAATTACCCCGTGGCCGCAAATTCGACCTAAAGGTTTGCGAAATTCGCCTCCCATTGAAGTCAATGGAGCCCGCGGCGAACGGTCGTTTTCGCGAACGTTTGTGTCCGTTCGCGTTTCGCGTTCGCGAAACGTCCCGTCGGAAGTTCGTCCATCACTACTCCTTACTTCAATCAAGACCATAGGGGTCAATTTCTATGGACTTTGTAGTCAACTTTCCTCTTTCAAAAGAGATGACCACCATCCTGGTAGTTGTTGACAGTCTCACTAAGATGGCTCATTTTATTCCAGTTAAGGGGGTACCTGCTACTGAACATACTGCAGAGGCAATGGTTCGAGAAGTTCTTAAACTACATGGAATTCCTGATGATGTGGTGTCTGACAGTACAGTTTACCTCAAAATGTTGGAGATGTTTTTGCTCAGCTTTGGGTGTGACAATTAATCTGTCCTCGGCTTTTCATCCGCAGTCTAATGGTCAGACCGAGAGGACCAATCAAACTCTGGAGCAATACCTTTGATGAGTTACCTTCAGAATGACTGGGTGGACTACCTTGCTATGGCAGAGTTTGCTTATAATAACTCTAAATATATCTCCACTTCCCAAAGCCCATTTTTCGTAAACACCGGGTATCATTCAGTTTTTATTCCTGAACTCCCTATCTCAACTCTGATTCCTGCTGTTACCAACAGACTCATTTCTAACTTCTAACCACTAATTTCTCCAGGAGATCCAGTAGAAATTGACTGATACATTGAAAGGAATATTACAAGAAAGCCGCTGACAGACATCGTAGGTCTATTCCCACCTTTCACGTAGGTGACAAGGTTTGGTTATCTATAAAAAAATCTGAAGGTTCAGGTTCCATATACTATGTTGGGTCAAAAGTTTGTGGGACCTTTTTGAGAGATCTGCTCAAATCATCCTGGTCACTTTTTGCCTAAAACTTTCTGACCTTATGAAGATTCACCCTGTTTTTCATGTATCGCTACTCAAAACGTTTCATGAAAATCCTTTTTCTGGAAGAATTCATCTACCTCCTCTACCTGTTGAGGTAGAGGATGAAGAAGAATTTGTGGTTGAAAAATTTCTTGACTCCAGGAACAAATTGCAATATCTGTTCCAAATTTGAAGGATATGGGCCAGAAGAGAATGTTCATGCCCCTAGATTAACAAAGAAATTCCACCAGAGGTTTCCTCAGAAACCTGGCCCTAAGACGTCCAAGGGGACATCCTGGGAGGAGGGGAATACTGTTAGGACCTAGACTTGAAGCTGGGACCTCTGCTATGGCAGTGACTCTACTTGCTGAGCCACCTGGAATGCTGGACAGTTCCTTAGACAATTCTTTGAATGAACTTGTCTTGAATCTTGTTTGCCTTGAAACTTGAACTCCTTGCTACTCCCATGAACGTCCTCATTTAAACCATGTCTCCGCATTTACTGGTCACCAGAATATTGTGCATTCATCAACCAATATGTTGCTCTTGTCTCTCCTGCTGCCGACCATATCTTCGCTACCTTTCATTACTGACATGTGGCTTATTCCTCGACTATGCTCCTGCTGAATCTCAATCTGCAACTATTCATTACCGAAATTTGTCTCGTTTTTCAACTACGCTTCTGCTTAACCCCTACCTTCTATATTTGCTAATGGACCCTGGCTTGCTCACCTCCTGGTGGGGCTATCCCGAGGACCACAACCTGGTACTAACATGCAGAAGAGCCCATCTCCACCATCAAGACCTCAGGTGAACCCGTGTCAGCAGCCAGGGTGACCTGTGTGAATATCTACTCCACTGCTATAGCTAACGGCCCCTAAGCCTGACTCCGGGCCGTGACAGTTACCATAGTAACATTGTACTACTCTGGGGAAGGGATCAGGATTTTTTTGTTTACACATTATGTTTGGTAATAGCAGTATATTACATTGCTATAAGCAAGCTGTAGTGAACATCCCACACTCCGCTTGAGTGCTTTCGTCATATACCGCTTCCTCCCAGTCTGAATATAGATATCAGATATTCCAACTGCTAACAACCAGAAAACAAGACAACACTCATTTGGTTGCTGAACATGGACGGTTATTTAAAAAAAACAGGTAATACTCTGGACATTCACCCCCTTTGCATTTCAGGTGGGGTAGACTGTCCAATCTGTAGTGAGAGATGTTAGAGGAATTTGCTCCCACCAATCTCACAGCTAATTTACATCCACATCCTGTGACGGGAGTCACTTTTGGGCGCAGGGTGACCAAGAAAAGTATGAACCCTGAGAATATGATTGGATTTCTCCAAATGGGACAGTAATATTCATTAACAATATCTCTCAAGCAATATGAAGATTTTCTCCCCTGGACACTGTGAGGTCTATGGCCAGGAAGTATAACTCCTAATATGGGCATTCCAGGAAGTTCAATGGAAGAGACTGACCGTCTATTGCTTAACGATGTTGCTTTTGTCGGGATAAGTAAATTGTGTTAATCTTGTCTGAGGCAGTTTTCCCTTCACCTAATATTAAGTGTGTTAATGAACTCACCTGTTGTCTGCTAGGGGAGGTATTGATGCTCAGAATAATGTGTATTGGGGGCTCGTTATGTAACCATTGTGTGATGTTGTGGGTGGATCTGGGTCATTGTTCATGTGGCGCCTGCAGTATTCTCAAGTGTATAAAAAGAGCCTGCATTAGTTTCAATAAAGAGTCTGATTCCTGTTTGACCCTCCGTACAGAGCCTCGTCACGTACTGGGGGGGGGGGAATTATTCATATGGGTTTCTTGTTCGGCTGATTGGAGTGTTCGGTAGCTGCCTTTATGTTCGAAAATGGAATGTCCTAAACGGCTTTAACCCCTTTCATACTCGGGGTGTCATTACAATTGGTGGCAAGCAGCGGGATGATTCCCACAGCCCAGAAGGACAGCTACAAGAGGACACAGGCCAATGGAAGCACAGTATGAATGGCTAAAGCGCTCTTCCCTCAAGGACTTACTGGAGAACCGGGGCAGACCGGCCAACAACCGTAAGAAGAGGGACATTATCGCAGAACTAGTCTAAATGGATAGAGCCCAAAGACCCAACATAACGGAAAGGCCCAGGCATAACAAACAGGACACCCGAAGAGGCAAGTTTTGATCGGGCTGTTAACATAAGACTGGCACATTATGTCCCTAACCCTACAGCAGAGATCATAGACCGAGTTATAGCAGCTGTGGAGGCAAATTGGCTACAGCAAAAAGGTACTGCAGGAGTCACAGCAGCACCAACTGAAAGGAGAAAGGTACATTTTGCTGCTTTTAAAAATGTAATCGAAACAGAAGGGGAGAATTATGGGTACCTTGCCGATTTTGAACAGCAATGTGCCCTACACTGGGTGCCCACAGAGGAATGGGTTACCATTTTGTCTGGGAAATTGAGATGAGGAGATTATGAACTATGGGCTGATAAAAGAAGCACTTTTGGCCAGGTATGCCGTCACACCAAAGGCGGTTCCGAGAGACGAGCAAGCAGACTGGAGACTCATATACTGAGTGGGCATGCCGCCTACACCGCACGGCATCCCACTGGGTTGCTGGATGCTAAGCACAGTATCCGGGGAAGCTGGAGCACTTCTTTGACAAGCTGTCCCCGGAAGTCTGAGAGTGGTTCTTCACCTTGCCTGAAGCTGCTCGCCTGGCGGACAAATACACAGATGCCCGCAACTGGATAACCCTGTGGTCAAGACAACAGCTCGGGTGGATTATCAATCAGCGGCACCCCCTCCAGCTGGCGTCTACCAACCACAGTCTTACCACCCTACAGCACCAGCTCCAGTGGCCACTTATTCTCAGCAGCCCAGGTTCAACTCCCAGGACTACTCACAACCCATCAGGTAATTCAGGTGTAAACAGGTAGGGTGCAAAAAAGCAGTCTGTCCATTGAATCCAGCCAGGCAGTCCCAGTCCTGGAGAAAGCCGGCAGGGGGAATCTCTGCACATCCATGCCTGCGGCTCACTGCGTTGAGGAGGAAGAACATTGGGGCGTCCTGCACGAGGCTGATCCAGTACAAGCAGCTAACCAGGACAACAGGCAGCAACACAGGCAGACTGTCCGGGTTAATGGAAAAGTAGCCAATGGCCTACGTGATACTGGTGCCAACATGACCCTACTACAGAAGAACCTCATCCCAGAGAGCCAACACAGCGGAGACACTGTAGCCGTAAAGGTAGCAGGAGGCACCGTTTTCCGGCTACCCATTGCCTGTGCTCACCTGGATTGGGGGGTTGGTTTGGGACACATGAATGTGGGAGTGATGAAGGATTTGCCAGCGGATGTACTACTGGGGAATGATTTGGCCCCCCTTGTTTCTGCTTACGCCCTGATGGACCCCGCTGAAGCCAACCTAGTGACTGCCCGTGCCCAGACCCATGCTGTTGGAACCGGCCCGCTTGCTGCTGAGACCCAGGTAAAACCTTCTTCCCCAACATGTACCTTAGATCAGGCTCCCATAGGCTGGGATACCCCAGAGGCATTTGGGAGGGAAACCCGGGAGGACCCAACCTTACGCAAGTATAGGGTTAAAGCAGATACTCAGGAAAGGGGAATAGATGGGGATCTTTATGAATGGGTGGGGGGATAGACTGTATAAGATCCCTAAGCCATCCCCGAGAAGTAAAGCCCCTTCGCAGAAACGACAACTGGTGGTACCAGCTGGAGATTCTGTGAATAAGGCATGATGTACCACTAGCAGGACATCTAGGCTCCCATCGCACAGCCCATAGAATTACACAGAATTTCTTCTGGCCCAATTTTTACCAGGATGTGCGACAGTACCGCAAAACGTGCGACACATTGTCTTACTCCCGGGAGTAAGTGTTCGATGTGTTCTGTGCGCTCTCCCTCTCTCTCTCTTTGAGGTGGAGGGCGGGTGTCCACAACGCATCAGCGCCACTCCCAAGTGCTTGATGTGACATCACTCCGTGGCACCGCGGCGTGGCCGCGATTTGTTTTCATCTGCTCGACAGCGGGGAATCTGGTGATCAATTACGTGCGGTGAGGTCGTATGTGCTTGGACCCCTCCCCCTCACCTGTCGAGAGCGTGACGTTGGTGATGCCCCCTCCTTTGGACGGACATAAGGCCACTCACTGAGTTCCCTTCCTCTTCCCACACAAACACATGACATGTTCATCTTCGGTAAGCTTTTTGCACTCGCATACAAGGCAAACACAGATGTGACCCAATGGCAGTGCTTTACTAGCATTGGTCTTTCTTCCCTACCCTTTCACTATATGGGTCATTGTGACTTCTTTTTATACTTTGTTTTAGTATATTTTCAGGTGGTTCATATCACCACCGTTTTTACACTGTACACTATTTCACCTTATTAATTACACTCCATGCTTTTATCCCCATGTATTATTTTTCACTAACCCGTGGTCACCTTATTCATCATTACAGGTCACATCAAAAATGATTTTGGTTTTCCCTACTATTTGATTACACTTTGGACATAAGGGGTCTTCGTCTCCTTCTGGGGGTTTCAGACCATATGATCACCTCAGCTCCTGGGATGGACCACTCCTACGGCTCCGGTTCTGTTCCTACTGCATACCGCCAATGTTTACTGGCATGTAAGTACTCAGGGTGGACGACATTGTTGTGTCCTGTCCTGTTGTACTTATTTCAATATTAGAATTAATTTGTACACTTCCTTTTCTACAGATACTCTCTACACATCTGCCCCTGATGAAGTGTTCCTACACAGAAACGTGTCGGGCTATAATGGATGTAGGTATGTGCCCCACTAGGAATATCTGGATATGTTACACTTTTAATTACGAATTAGGCTGCCAGCGTTAATGTGAATTGATTATGTCATATGATTGCCATGTGCTTACCTTGCATATATTTGTGAACATGATGATACTAGTTTTATGTACAAATATGATAATATTTACTTATGATTTTTTCACATGAAATGTATTTGCTACTGATAATACTATAAATGTATATGTACAGATATGATAAGTTACGAAATGTATTATCATTACGTATTGACAAATTCTTACTTCTACAATAAAATTTCTCTGCATTGATCTACACGTGTCAACCACCTTATTTAAAGTCCCAATTTCCCTTCCTTTGTCACATGTCAACAGGTAGGTAAGCGGGGGACCACCCTAAGGCCAGACTTATGTCCATGCCTATTATTGGTGATCCCTTTTACCGCATTGACATTGTGGGTCCATGGCCAGGTCTAGTCCTTTCGGGAGGAAGTATATTCTCTCCATGGTGGACTACGCCACCCGTTACCCAGAGGCAGTGCCTATGCCCAACATTGAAGCAGAAACATTAGCTGATGCCCTGATTAAGATATTTACTAGAGTGGGGTTCCCTAAGGAGATTCTCTGACCAGGGACCCCAGTTTATTGCTGTGCTCACCCAGCAGTTGTGGAGGGTGTGCAATATTAAGCCCTTGCTGAGTTCACCTTACCACCCCCAGACTAATGGTCTCTGCAAACGTTTTAACTGGACCCTCAAGCAAATGCTGAGGACCTTTTCGGAGGCTTGCATAGACTGGGAGAGATTCCTGCCTCTCCTGTTATTTGCGTACAGAAAGGTACCCCAGGAATCTACTGGTTTCTCTCCCTTCAAGTTACTCTATGGGAGAAGGGTCCGCGGACCCCTCGATCTCATTAGAGGACACTGGGAGGGAGAGACAGAGCAGGAGGGGACCCCCATAGTGCCCTATGTTCAGGGACCGCATGGAGCAACTGTCTCTGATGGTAAGAGAGAACCTCTAGTCAGCCCAGGGGAGACAGAAGAGATGTTACGATCGGTGGGCTCAACAGCGCATCTTCCAGGTTGGGCAGAAGGCCTTAGTGCTCAAGCCTGTGAAGACCGACAAGATGCAGGCACCTGGGCACAGCCGTATGAAGTAGTAGCCCAGGTATGTGATATGTGATTGCCAGCTGTGCAGATGAAAGAATCCAGCGAACCTTTCATGTGAACGTGCTGAAGGAGTATGAGGAACGGCCGGAGGATGTTTCTGCAGTATGTGCCCCTGCTGAGGATGACTCCGAAATGTTACCCCTCCCTGACTTACTAGAGAGAGACGACGTCACTGGCAAACAACGCGTTTCACAAGTGTACAGGCTGCAATGGCGTGACAGCTGCGCTCCTTCATCAAGCTATAGATGGGTAAAAATCCTAACAATAAAACCCCAACAGAGGGGGAGTGGCCAAGGCAAAGAACGCTGTGATAGGTCAGACATCATATGCCGAGCTATGAGCAGCGTCACACGGACCAATACTGAGATCAAATGACTACAAATATCTGGGCACTACTACATATAATAGACAGGACTCTAACCCTATGGTAATAAATAGGCAATAGTTTACAAATCAATAAAGGACAGTGATATATAGAGAGAGAGAATATATATTATATATATATACATATATATATATACACACACACACACACACACTATATATATAGACAACTGAAGGATTTTTTTACAATCAATTTACAAGGATAAAAAAAAATGTATATAGGAGGTGAACCGCCCCTCATTTCACCTCCAGCTGATTTCATTGGGCTTAGAACACAGAAAAAGGAATATATAAAGCAGGGAATAATGACCTGAGGATTCTACAAGACTGTGGAATACTGTGACAGGCGATGCTGAGAGAGAAGTGCGTTAGTGACGCCGTACGCCACTATAGTGCAGTGTATACAGGGGAAGGATGTGCCCAGTGTACTCCCCCTTTCTAACCACAAGATGGCGATGGAGGACCTCTTGTATTAATAGGGAGGTGCAAGACATGGAAGATTTACTTAAAGAGGAAGTAAACCCTGATGAGTGTTACTTCCTCTTTCATTCCCTGCAAAGGTAAAGCATAATGGACTACTATGCATCGCATCACATCGCATCGCATAGTAGTCCATTATGTGTCACTTACCTGACACAGGAGCCAGCGAAGTCACCGCTGTGCCCTGTGCGCATGCGCACGGGAGACGCCACGCGCGGCATATTCGCCATTGATGGTGCCACGCTCAGTGCGCCTGCATCTAAGGCGCATGCACCGTAGACAGCGGTGGCT
Organism: Lithobates pipiens; assembly: GCF_037356315.1. Taxonomy (NCBI): domain Eukaryota; kingdom Metazoa; phylum Chordata; class Amphibia; order Anura; family Ranidae; genus Lithobates; species Lithobates pipiens. Next base: position 153,801 of record NW_027507770.1, on the reverse strand, counting down.
GTCTTCAGGTAAATATCTCCTAAACCGTGTAGGTTTAGGAGACATTTCTTGGACCTACAGGTAAACCTTAATCTAGGCCTTAATCTAGGTTTACCTGTAGGTCAAAGAGTGTTGTAAGGGTTTACAACCACTTTAAAGGGTAGCTCTACTTTTATGGGAAAAAAATAACAAAAGAATATATATATATATATAAATAATATAGGATATGCAACTTCTACACGATCAGATTGTAATTGAATGTTATTAGAAATCACCTTTCCTTTTCAATCTGCAGCCATGGTAACTTTTTTTTTGTAAAATGCAATATGACCACCTGGAGGCGCTCTGTACACAGATGGTATAGAAAACCCCGCCCCCAAAAATGTCATTTTCTGCTTGTGTGATTGGATCACTGATTTGTACTAAGACACAAGTCACATTTTGGGAATCCCCTGCAACAAAAGTTTTCATTTTTGGTGAGATACTCTCAAAGGAAAAATAATGTCTAAAGGAGTGCAAACCCTGCCACTTCCCTCAATAGAACCCTGCAGGTGCAGCAGCTGATTGATAATTATAAAGTCCCTCCCATTCACATGGACACAAAGTGTGTTACATTCCCTGCATGGTCACCACATGTAGTCTCGCCCCATTCATGTCAGGTTAAGGAGGGGGTCTCCAAACACACAGTGAGATCTTCGGGACTTCTTGGCGTAATGGGGAGCTCACCCCTCTAGAAATACCCAGCTTAGTCTGAGCTCTGCTACCTGGAGACAATGGAGGGTAGAAGGAGTCCAGACACAGAAAACCTTCTCCATGCTTTACCTGAACTCTCTGTATATACTGTATACTGTCTCTGGTTCAATCACCCTGATCCCAGGTGACAGCAGAAGTCTGAAGAGAGAGGCGAGGAGCAGCCTGCACCTTTACAGGGGGTGCAACACACAATGCAGGAAATAGAGAAGTGTGATAGTGACAAGGTACAGGTGACACATTGAGGTGTCGGTGATATTGGGGTGTATGCACATGACAGGTGACATGTTGGGGTGTCGGTGATATTGGGGTGTATGCACACATGACAGGTGACATGTTGGGGTGTCGGTGATATTGGGGTGTATGCACACATGACAGGTGACATGTTTGGGGTGTCGGTGATATTGGGGTGTATGCACACATGACAGGTGACATGTTGGGGTGTCGGTGATATTGGGGTGTATGCACACATGACAGGTGACATGTTGGTGTGTCGGTGATATTGGGGTGTATGCACACATGACAGGTGACATGTTGGGGTGTTGGTGATATTGGGGTGTATGCACACATGACAGGTGACATGTAGGTGTGTCGGTGATATTGGGGTGTCGGTGACAATGTAATGTTGGTGTGTCGGTGATATTGGGGTGTATGCACACACGACAGGTGACATGTTGGTGTGTCGGTGATATTGGGGTGTATCTGTATACACACATGACAGGTGACATGTTGGGGTGTCGGTGATATTGGGGTGTATGCACACATGACAGGTGACATGTTGGTGTGTCGGTGATATTGGGGTGTATGTACACATGACAGGTGACATGTTGGGGTGTCGGTGATATTGGGGTGTATGCACACATGACAGGTGACATGTTGGTGTGTCGGTGATATTGGGGTGTATGCACACATGACAGGTGACATGTTGGTGTGTCGGTGATATTGGGGTGTATGCACACATGACAGGTGACATGTTGGGGTGGTCGGTGATATTTGGGTGTCGGTGATATTGGGGTGTATCTGTATGCACACATGACAGGTGACATGTTGGGGTGTTGGTGATATTGGGGTGTCGGTGATATTGGGTGTATGTACACATGAGAGGTGACATGTTGGGGTGTCGGTGATATTGGGGTGTATTGCACACATGACAGGTGACATGTTGGTGTGTCGGTGATATTGGGGTGTATGTACACATGACAGGTGACATGTTGGGGTGTCGGTGATATTTGGGTGTCGGTGATATTGGGGTGTATCTGTGTGCACACATGACAGGTGACATGTTGGGGTGTTGGTGATATTGGGGTGTCGGTGATATTGGGGTGTATGTACACATGAGAGGTGACATGTTGGGGTGTCGGTGATATTGGGGTGTATGTACACATGAAAGGTGACATGTTGGGGTGTCGGTGATATTGGGGTGTATGTACACAGACAGGTGACATGTTGGTGTGTCGGTGATATTGGGGGTGTATGCACACATGACAGGTGACATGTTGGGGTGTCGGTGATATTGGGGTGTATGCACACATGACAGGTGACATGTTGGGGTGTCGGTGATATTGGGGTGTATGTACACATGACAGGTGACATGTTGGGGTGTCGGTGATATTTGGGTGTCGGTGATATTGGGGTGTATCTGTATGCACACATGACAGGTGACATGTTGGGGTGTTGGTGATATTGGGGTGTCGGTGATATTGGGGTGTATGTACACATGAGAGGTGACATGTTGGGGTGTCGGTGATATTGGGGTGTATGTACACATGAAAGGTGACATGTTGGGGTGTCGGTGATATTGGGGTGTATGTACACATGACAGGTGACATGTTGGGGTGTCGGTGATATTGGGGTGTATGTACACATGACAGGTGACACGTTGGGGTGTCGGTGATATTTGGGTGTCGGTGATAATGTAAGTTGGGGTGTGGGTGATATTGGGGTGTCGGTGACAATGTAATGTTGGGGTGTCAGTGATATTGGGGTGTTGGTAACAATGTAATGTTGGGGTGTCAGTGATATTGGGGTGTTGGTGACAATGTAATGTTGGGGGTGTGGGTGATATTGGGGTGTATGTACACATGACAGGTGACACGTTGGGGTGTCGGTGATATTGGGTGTCGTGATATTGGGGTGTCGTGACAATGTAATGTTGGGGTGTCAGTGATATTGGGGTGTTGGTGACAATGTAATGTTGGGGGTGGGTGATATTGGGGTGTATGTACACATGACAGTTGACACGTTGGGGTGTCGGTGATATTGGGGTGTCAGTGATATTGGGGTGTCGTGACAATGTAATGTTGGGGTGTGGGTGATATTGGGGGTGTCGGTGACAATGTAATGTTGGGGTGTGGGTGATATTGGGGTGTCGGTGTGTACAGCCTGGACATTATTATAGGGTGTTGCTGCTCACCCTGTGCACATGCTACATCCAGCACCGTCTTGCAGTCGTGTTTCTGCAGCAGGGCGATGATCCAGGTGCGATATTCATCGGTTCGGCTTCTCTTGTCTCCGATGTAGTAGTGCCAGACACGAGCCGCTCGCCCGTCCGCGTACTGATCCGGCAAACCCTCGGCAGCCACTCCTAGGGAGCGAGTCCGGTACACGCCGTCCACCATCCTCACCTGACAAGCAGAAGATGATGAAACATCCCGGGGACTGGAGAGTCAGCAGACTGCCGGCAGCACAGGCATTGCCAGAGCCAATGGAAGGGCCACTTTCTGACACCCACCGTACCCAGCTCTGTCACTGGAGGCCCGAGGAACGCCCTCCTCCGACCAATCACAGCCTTCCTAAAGGGTGTACAGAGGGGCCCAACCCCCCACTCCCTATTCACACGTCACTGAGAGAGGGGATAGAGGAGAGAGGAGAGGAGAGGGGGAGAGAGGAGAGGAGAGGAGAGAAGAGAAGAGGAGAGGAGAGGAGAGGAGAGGAGAGGAGAGGAGAGGAGAGGAGAGGAGAGAAGTGGAGAGAAGAGAAGAGGAGAGGAGAGAAGAGGAGAGAAGAGGAGAGGAGAGGAGAGGAGAGGAGAGGAGAGAAGTGGAGAGAAGAGAAGAGGAGAGGAGAGGAGAGAAGAGGAGAGGAGAAGAGAGGAGGAAGAGGAAGAGAAAGAGAGAGAGAGAGAGAGAGAGAGAGAGAAAGAGAGGAGAGAGGAGAGAGAGAGAGAGGGAGAGAGAGAGAGAGAGAAAGAGAGGAGAGGGAGAGAGAGGAGAGGGAGAGAGAGGAGAGAAGAGAGGGAAGAAGAGAGGGAAGAATAAAGGAGAGAGAGGGGAAAGGGGGAGGAGGAGGAGAGAGGGGAGAGAGAGAGAGAGAGAGAGAGAGAGAGAAAGAGAGAGGGAGAGAGAGAGAGGAGAGGGAGAGAGAGGGAAGAATAAAGGAAAGAGGGGGGAGGGGGGAGGAGGAGGAGGAGGAGGAGAAGAGTAAAGGAGGAGACGAGAGACAGGGAGGAGAGAGGAGAGAGAAACAGAGAGAGAGACAGGGAGGAAAGAGAGAGAGAGACAGGGAGGAGAAAGAGAGAGACAGAGAGAGACAGAGAGAGAGAGAGAAAGAGAGAGGAGAAGAGAGAGAGAGGAGAGGGAGAGAGAGGAAAGAAGAGAGGGAAGAATAAAGGAAAGAGAGGGGAGAGGGGGAGGAGGAGGAGGGAGGAGAAGAGAGAGAGAGAGAGAGAGAAAGAGAGAGAGAGAGAGGAGAGAGAGAGAGAGAGAGAGAGAGAAACACAGAGAAAAAAAGAGAGAGAGAGAGAGAAACAGAGAGAAAAAGAGAGAGGAGAGGGAGAGAGAGGAAAGAATAAAGGAAAGAGAGTGGAGGAGGAGAGAGAGAGAGAGAGAAGAGAGTAGGGAAGAGAGAGAGTAAAGGAGGAGACGAGAGACAGGGAGGAGAGAGGAGAGAGAGAAGGAGAGAGGAGAAGAAGAAAAGCGAGAGGAGAAGAAGAAGAGCGGAGAGAGAAGAAGAAGAAGAAGAGCGAGAGAGAAGCAGAAGAAGAAGAGCGAGAGAGAAGAAGAAGAAGAAGAGCGAGAGAGAAGAAGAAGAAGAAGAGCGAGAGGGAAGAAGAAGAAGAAAAGAGCGAAAGAGAAGAAGAACAAGAGCGAGAGAGAAGAAGAAGAAGAAGAAGAAAAGTGAGAGAGAAGAAGAAGAAGAAGAAAAGCGAGAGAGAAGAAGAAAAGCGAGGGAGAAGAAGAAGAAGAAGAAGAAAAGCGAGAGAGAAGAAGAAGAAGAAGAAAAGCGAGAGAGAAGAAGAAGAAGAAGAAAAGCGAGAGAAGAAGAAGAAGAAGAAGAAGAAGAAGAAAAGCGAGAGAAGAAGAAGAAGAAGAAGAAAAGCGAAGAGAGAAGAAGAAGAAGAAAAGCAAGAGAGAAGAAGAAGAAGAAGAAAAGCGAGAGAGAAGAAGAAGAAGAAGAAGAAGAAGAGCGAGGAAGAAGAAGAAGAAGAAGAGAGAAGAAGAAGAAGAAGAAAAGCGAGAGAAGAAGAAGAAGAAGAAGAAGAAGAAAAGCGAGAGAAGAAGAAGAAGAAAGAAGAAGAAAGCGAGAGAGAAGAAGAAGAAGAAGAAAAGCAAGAGAGAAGAAGAAGAAGAAGAAGAAGAAAAGCGAGAGAGAGAAGAAGAAGAAGAAGAAGAGCGAGGAAGAAGAAGAAGAAGAAGAGCGAGGAAGAAGAAGAAGAAGAGCGAGGAAGAAGAAGAAGAAGAAGAAGAGCGAGGAAGAAGAAGAAGAAGAAGAGCGAGGAAGAAGAAGAAGAAGAAGAAGAAGAAGAGCGAGAGAGAAGAAGAAGAGCAAGAGAGAAGAAGAATAGCGAGAGAGAAGAAGAAGAAGAATAGCAAGAGAGAGAAGAAGAAGAAGAAGAGCGAGAGAGAAGAAGAAGAAGAAGAGCGAGAGAGAAGAAGAAGAAGAAGAGCGAGAGAGAAGAAGAAGAAGAAGAGCAAGAGAGAAGAAGAAGAAAGAAGAAAAGCGAGAGAGAAGAAGAAAAGCGAGGGAGAAGAAGAAGAAGAAGAAGAAAAGCGAGAGAGAAGAAGAAGAAGAAGAAAAGCGAGAGAGAAGAAGAAGAAGAAGAAAGCGAGAGAAGAAGAAGAAGAAGAAGAAGAAGAAGAAAAGCGAGAGAAGAAGAAGAAGAAGAAAAGCAAGAGAGAAGAAAGAAGAAGAAGAAAAGCGAGAGAGAAGAAGAAAAGCGAGGGAGAAGAAGAAGAAGAAGAAGAAAAGCGAGAGAGAAGAAGAAGAAGAAGAAAAGCGAGAGAGAAGAAGAAGAAGAAGAAAAGCGAGAGAAGAAGAAGAAGAAGAAGAAGAAGAAGAAGAAAAGCGAGAGAAGAAGAAGAAGAAAAGCAAGAGAGAAGAAGAAGAAGAAGAAGAAAAGCGAGAGAGAAGAAGAAGAAGAAGAAGAAGAGCGAGGAAGAAGAAGAAGAAGAAGAGAGAAGAAGAAGAAGAAGAAAAGCGAGAGAAGAAGAAGAAGAAGAAGAAGAAGAAAAGCGAGAGAAGAAGAAGAAGAAGAAGAAAAGCGAGAGAGAAGAAGAAGAAGAAGAAAAGCAAGAGAGAAGAAGAAGAAGAAGAAGAAGAAAAGCGAGAGAGAAGAAGAAGAAGAAGAAGAGCGAGGAAGAAGAAGAAGAAGAAGAGCGAGGAAGAAGAAGAAGAAGAGCGAGGAAGAAGAAGAAGAAGAAGAAGAGCAGAGGAAGAAGAAGAAGAAGAAGAGCGAGGAAGAAGAAGAAGAAGAAGAAGAAGAGCGAGAGAGAAGAAGAAGAAGAAGAAGAAGAGCGAGAGAGAAGAAGAAGAAGAAGAGCGAGAGAGAAGAAGAAGAGCGAGAGAGAAGAAGAAGAAGAAGAAGAGCGAGAGAGAAGATGAAGAAGAAGAAGAGCGAGAGAGAAGAAGAAGAAGAAGAGCAAGAGAGAAGAAGAATAGCGAGAGAGAAGAAGAAGAAGAATAGCAAGAGAGAGAAGAAGAAGAAGAAGAGCGAGAGAGAAGAAGAAGAAGAAGGCGAGAGAGAAGAAGAAGAAGAAGAGCGAGAGAGAAGAAGAAGAAGAAGAGCAAGGAGAAGAAGAAGAAGAAGAAAAGCGAGAGAGAAGAAGAAAAGCGAGGG
>NW_027507770.1:0-146817 GCF_037356315.1 Lithobates pipiens | reverse complement strand
GCTGGTAGTAGGAGTATGGAGTACTTGCTAGTAGTAGGTGTATGAAGTACTGGCTGGTAGTAGGAGTATGGAGTATTGGCTGGTAGTAGGAGTATGGAGTAGCGGCTGGTAGTAGGAGTATGGAGTACTGGCTGGTAGTAGGAGTATGGAGTACTGGCTGGTAGTAGGAGTATGGAGTACTGGCTGGTAGTAGGAGTATGGGAGTACTGGCTGGTAGTAGGAGTATGGAGTAGCGGCTGGTAGTAGGAAGTATGGAGTAGCGGCTGGTAGTAGGAGTATGGAGTATGGCTGGTAGTAGGAGTATGGAGTACTGGCTGGTAGTAGGAGTATGGAGTACTGGCTGGTAGTAGGAGTATGGAGTACTGGCTGGTAGTAGGAGTATGGAGTAGGGCTGGTAGTAGGAGTATGGAGTACCTGGCTGGTAGTAGGAGTATGGAGTACTGGCTGGTAGTAGGAGTATGGAGTACTGGCTGGTAGTAGGAGTATGGAGTACTGGCTGGTAGTAGGAGTATGGAGTAGTGGCTGGTAGTAGGAGTATGGGAGTACTGGCTGGTAGTAGGAGTATGGAGTACTGGCTGGTAGTAGGAGTATGGAGTACTGGCTGGTAGTAGGAGTATGGAGTACTGGCTGGTAGTAGGAGTATGGAGTACTGGCTGGTAGTAGGAGTATGGAGTACTGGCTGGTAGTAGGAGTATGGAGTACTGGCTGGTAGTAGGAGTATGGAGTACTGGCTGGTAGTAGGAGTATGGAGTACTGGCTGGTAGTAGGAGTATGGAGTATTGGCTGGTAGTAGGAGTATGGAGTACTGGCTGGTAGTAGGAGTATGGAGTACTGGCTGGTAGTAGGAGTATGGAGTACTGGCTGGTAGTAGGAGTATGGAGTAGCGGCTGGTAGTAGGAGTATGGAGTACTGTAAGGCTGGTAGTAGGAGTATGGAGTACTGGCTGGTAGTAGGAGTATGGAGTACTGGCTGGTAGTAGGAGTATGGAGTAGTGGCTGGTAGTAGGAGTATGGAGTAGCTGGCTGGTAGTAGGAGTATGGAGTACTGGCTGGTAGTAGGAGTATGGAGTAGTGGCTGGTAGTAGGAGTATGGAGTACTGGCTGGTAGTAGGAGTATGGAGTACTGGCTGGTAGTAGGAGTATGGAGTACTGGCTGGTAGTAGGAGTATGGAGTAGCGGCTGGTAGTAGGAGTATGGAGTACTGGCTGGTAGTAGGAGTATGGAGTACTGGCTGGTAGTAGGAGTATGGAGTACTGGCTGGTAGTAGGAGTATGGAGTACGTGGCTGGTAGTAGGAGTATGGAGTACTGGCTGGTAGTAGGAGTATGGAGTAGCTGGCTGGTAGTAGGAGTATGGAGTACTGGCTGGTAGTAGGAGTATGGAGTAGTGGCTGGTAGTAGGAGTATGGAGTACTGGCTGGTAGTAGGAGTATGGAGTACTGGCTGGTAGTAGGAGTATGGAGTACTGGCTGGTAGTAGGAGTATGGAGTACGGGCTGGTAGTAGGAGTATGGAGTAGCGGCTGGTAGTAGGAGTATGGAGTAGCGGCTGGTAGTAGGAGTATGGAGTACTGGCTGGTAGTAGGAGTATGGAGTACTGGCTGGTAGTAGGAGTATGGAGTACTGGCTGGTAGTAGGAGTATGGAGTAGCGGCTGGTAGTAGGAGTATGGAGTAGCGGCTGGTAGTAGGAGTATGGAGTACTGGCTGGTAGTAGGAGTATGGAGTACTGGCTGGTAGTAGGAGTATGGAGTACTGGCTGGTAGTAGGAGTATGGAGTAGCGGGTGGTAGTAGAAGTATGGAGTAGCGGCTGGTAGTAGGAGTATGGAGTATTGGCTGGTAGTAGGAGTATGGAGTACTGGCTGGTAGTAGGAGTATGGAGTACTTGCTGGTAGTAGGAGTATGGAGTACTGGCTGGTAGTAGGAGTATGGAGTACGGCTGGTAGTAGGAGTATGGAGTACTGGCTGGTAGTAGGAGTATGGAGTACTGGCTGGTAGTAGGAGTATGGAGTAGCGGGTGGTAGTAGAAGTATGGAGTAGCGGCTGGTAGTAGGAGTATGGAGTATTGGCTGGTAGTAGGAGTATGGAGTACTGGCTGGTAGTAGGAGTATGGAGTACTTGCTAGTAGTAGGTGTATGAAGTACTGGCTGGTAGTAGGAGTATGGAGTATTGGCTGGTAGTAGGAGTATGGAGTAGCGGCTGGTAGTAGGAGTATGGAGTACTGGCTGGTAGTAGGAGTATGGAGTACTGGCTGGTAGTAGGAGTATGGAGTACTGGCTGGTAGTAGGAGTATGGAGTACTGGCTGGTAGTAGGAGTATGGAGTAGCGGCTGGTAGTAGAAGTATGGAGTAGCGGCTGGTAGTAGGAGTATGGAGTATTGGCTGGTAGTAGGAGTATGGAGTACTGGCTGGTAGTAGGAGTATGGAGTACTGGCTGGTAGTAGGAGTATGGAGTAGCGGGTGGTAGTAGAAGTATGGAGTAGCGGCTGGTAGTAGGAGTATGGAGTATTGGCTGGTAGTAGGAGTATGGAGTACTGGCTGGTAGTAGGAGTATGGAGTACTTGCTAGTAGTAGGTGTATGGAGTACTGGCTGGTAGTAGGAGTATGGAGTATTGGCTGGTAGTAGGAGTATGGAGTAGCGGCTGGTAGTAGGAGTATGGAGTACTGGCTGGTAGTAGGAGTATGGAGTACTGGCTGGTAGTAGGAGTATGGAGTACTGGCTGGTAGTAGGAGTATGGAGTACTGGCTGGTAGTAGGAGTATGGAGTACTGGCTGGTAGTAGGAGTATGGAGTAGCGGGTGGTAGTAGAAGTATGGAGTAGCGGCTGGTAGTAGGAGTATGGAGTATTGGCTGGTAGTAGGAGTATGGAGTACTGGCTGGTAGTAGGAGTATGGAGTACTTTCTAGTAGTAGGTGTATGAAGTACTGGCTGGTAGTAGGAGTATGGAGTACTTGCTAGTAGTAGGTGTATGGAGTACTGGCTGGTAGTAGGAGTATGGAGTACTGGCTGGTAGTAGGAGTATGGAGTAGCGGGTGGTAGTAGAAGTATGGAGTAGCGGCTGGTAGTAGGAGTATGGAGTATTGGCTGGTAGTAGGAGTATGGAGTACTGGCTGGTAGTAGGAGTATGGAGTACTTGCTAGTAGTAGGTGTATGAAGTACTGGCTGGTAGTAGGAGTATGGAGTATTGGCTGGTAGTAGGAGTATGGAGTAGCGGCTGGTAGTAGGAGTATGGAGTACTGGCTGGTAGTAGGAGTATGTAGTACTGGCTGGTAGTAGGAGTATGGAGTACTGGCTGGTAGTAGGAGTATGGAGTACTGGCTGGTAGTAGGAGTATGGAGTAGCGGCTGGTAGTAGAAGTATGGAGTAGCGGCTGGTAGTAGGAGTATGGAGTATTGGCTGGTAGTAGGAGTATGGAGTACTGGCTGGTAGTAGGAGTATGGAGTACTGGCTGGTAGTAGGAGTATGGAGTAGCGGGTGGTAGTAGAAGTATGGAGTAGCGGCTGGTAGTAGGAGTATGGAGTATTGGCTGGTAGTAGGAGTATGGAGTACTGGCTGGTAGTAGGAGTATGGAGTACTTGCTAGTAGTAGGTGTATGAAGTACTGGCTGGTAGTAGGAGTATGGAGTATTGGCTGGTAGTAGGAGTATGGAGTAGCGGCTGGTAGTAGGAGTATGGAGTACTGGCTGGTAGTAGGAGTATGGAGTACTGGCTGGTAGTAGGAGTATGGAGTACTGGCTGGTAGTAGGAGTATGGAGTACTGGCTGGTAGTAGGAGTATGGAGTACTGGCTGGTAGTAGGAGTATGGAGTACTGGCTGGTAGTAGGAGTATGGAGTAGCGGGTGGTAGTAGAAGTATGGAGTAGCGGCTGGTAGTAGGAGTATGGAGTATTGGCTGGTAGTAGGAGTATGGAGTACTGGCTGGTAGTAGGAGTATGGAGTACTTGCTAGTAGTAGGTGTATGAAGTACTGGCTGGTAGTAGGAGTATGGAGTATTGGCTGGTAGTAGGAGTATGGAGTAGCGGCTGGTAGTAGGAGTATGGAGTACTGGCTGGTAGTAGGAGTATGGAGTACTGGCTGGTAGTAGGAGTATGGAGTACTGGCTGGTAGTAGGAGTATGGAGTACTGGCTGGTAGTAGGAGTATGGAGTACTGGCTGGTAGTAGGAGTATGGAGTACTGGCTGGTAGTAGGAGTATGGAGTAGCGGGTGGTAGTAGAAGTATGGAGTAGCGGCTGGTAGTAGGAGTATGGAGTATTGGCTGGTAGTAGGAGTATGGAGTACTGGCTGGTAGTAGGAGTATGGAGTACTGGCTGGTAGTAGGAGTATGGAGTACTGGCTGGTAGTAGGAGTATGGAGTAGCGGGTGGTAGTAGAAGTATGGAGTAGCGGCTGGTAGTAGGAGTATGGAGTATTGGCTGGTAGTAGGAGTATGGAGTACTGGCTGGTAGTAGGAGTATGGAGTACTTGCTAGTAGTAGGTGTATGAAGTACTGGCTGGTAGTAGGAGTATGGAGTACTTGCTAGTAGTAGGTGTATGGAGTACTGGCTGGTAGTAGGAGTATGGAGTACTGGCTGGTAGTAGGAGTATGGAGTAGCGGGTGGTAGTAGAAGTATGGAGTAGCGGCTGGTAGTAGGAGTATGGAGTATTGGCTGGTAGTAGGAGTATGGAGTACTGGCTGGTAGTAGGAGTATGGAGTAGCGGCTGGTAGTAGGAGTATGGAGTACTGGCTGGTAGTAGGAGTATGGAGTATTGGCTGGTAGTAGGAGTATGGAGTAGCGGCTGGTAGTAGGAGTATGGAGTACTGGCTGGTAGTAGGAGTATGGAGTACTGGCTGGTAGTAGGAGTATGGAGTACTGGCTGGTAGTAGGAGTATGGAGTACTGGCTGGTAGTAGGAGTATGGAGTACTGGCTGGTAGTAGGAGTATGGAGTAGCGGCTGGTAGTAGGAGTATGGAGTACTGGCTGGTAGTAGGAGTATGGAGTACTGGCTGGTAGTAGGAGTATGGAGTACTGGCTGGTAGTAGGAGTATGGAGTAGCGGCTGGTAGTAGGAGTATGGAGTACTGGCTGGTAGTAGGAGTATGGAGTAGCGGCTGGTAGTAGGAGTATGGAGTACTGGCTGGTAGTAGGAGTATGGAGTAGCGGCTGGTAGTAGGAGTATGGAGTACTGGCTGGTAGTAGGAGTATGGAGTACTGGCTGGTAGTAGGAGTATGGAGTACTGGCTGGTAGTAGGAGTATGGAGTAGCGGCTGGTAGTAGGAGTATGGAGTAGCGGCTGGTAGTAGGAGTATGGAGTAGCGGCTGGTAGTAGGAGTATGGAGTACTGGCTGGTAGTAGGAGTATGGAGTAGCGGCTGGTAGTAGGAGTATGGAGTACTGGCTGGTAGTAGGAGTATGGAGTAGCGGCTGGTAGTAGGAGTATGGAGTAGCGGCTGGTAGTAGGAGTATGGAGTACTGGCTGGTAGTAGGAGTATGGAGTACTGGCTGGTAGTAGGAGTATGGAGTACTGGCTGGTAGTAGGAGTATGGAGTAGAGGGTGGTAGTAGAAGTATGGAGTAGCGGCTGGTAGTAGGAGTATGGAGTATTGGCTGGTAGTAGGAGTATGGAGTACTGGCTGGTAGTAGGAGTATGGAGTACTTGCTAGTAGTAGGTGTATGAAGTACTGGCTGGTAGTAGGAGTATGGAGTACTTGCTAGTAGTAGGTGTATGGAGTACTGGCTGGTAGTAGGAGTATGGAGTACTGGCTGGTAGTAGGAGTATGGAGTAGCGGGTGGTAGTAGAAGTATGGAGTAGCGGCTGGTAGTAGGAGTATGGAGTATTGGCTGGTAGTAGGAGTATGGAGTACTGGCTGGTAGTAGGAGTATGGAGTACTTGCTAGTAGTAGGTGTATGAAGTACTGGCTGGTAGTAGGAGTATGGAGTATTGGCTGGTAGTAGGAGTATGGAGTAGCGGCTGGTAGTAGGAGTATGGAGTACTGGCTGGTAGTAGGAGTATGGAGTACTGGCTGGTAGTAGGAGTATGGAGTACTGGCTGGGTAGTAGGAGTATGGAGTACTGGCTGGTAGTAGGAGTATGGAGTAGCGGCTGGTAGTAGAAGTATGGAGTAGCGGCTGGTAGTAGGAGTATGGAGTATTGGCTGGTAGTAGGAGTATGGAGTACTGGCTGGTAGTAGGAGTATGGAGTACTGGCTGGTAGTAGGAGTATGGAGTAGCGGGTGGTAGTAGAAGTATGGAGTAGCGGCTGGTAGTAGGAGTATGGAGTATTGGCTGGTAGTAGGAGTATGGAGTACTGGCTGGTAGTAGGAGTATGGAGTACTTGCTAGTAGTAGGTGTATGAAGTACTGGCTGGTAGTAGGAGTATGGAGTATTGGCTGGTAGTAGGAGTATGGAGTAGCGGCTGGTAGTAGGAGTATGGAGTACTGGCTGGTAGTAGGAGTATGGAGTACTGGCTGGTAGTAGGAGTATGGAGTACTGGCTGGTAGTAGGAGTATGGAGTACTGGCTGGTAGTAGGAGTATGGAGTACTGGCTGGTAGTAGGAGTATGGAGTACTGGCTGGTAGTAGGGGTATGGAGTAGCGGGTGGTAGTAGAAGTATGGAGTAGCGGCTGGTAGTAGGAGTATGGAGTATTGGCTGGTAGTAGGAGTATGGAGTACTGGCTGGTAGTAGGAGTATGGAGTACTTGCTAGTAGTAGGTGTATGAAGTACTGGCTGGTAGTAGGAGTATGGAGTACTTGCTAGTAGTAGGTGTATGGAGTACTGGCTGGTAGTAGGAGTATGGAGTACTGGCTGGTAGTAGGAGTATGGAGTAGCGGGTGGTAGTAGAAGTATGGAGTAGCGGCTGGTAGTAGGAGTATGGAGTATTGGCTGGTAGTAGGAGTATGGAGTACTGGCTGGTAGTAGGAGTATGGAGTACTTGCTAGTAGTAGGTGTATGAAGTACTGGCTGGTAGTAGGAGTATGGAGTATTGGCTGGTAGTAGGAGTATGGAGTAGCGGCTGGTAGTAGGAGTATGGAGTACTGGCTGGTAGTAGGAGTATGGAGTACTGGCTGGTAGTAGGAGTATGGAGTACTGGCTGGTAGTAGGAGTATGGAGTACTGGCTGGTAGTAGGAGTATGGAGTAGCGGCTGGTAGTAGAAGTATGGAGTAGCGGCTGGTAGTAGGAGTATGGAGTATTGGCTGGTAGTAGGAGTATGGAGTACTGGCTGGTAGTAGGAGTATGGAGTACTGGCTGGTAGTAGGAGTATGGAGTAGCGGGTGGTAGTAGAAGTATGGAGTAGCGGCTGGTAGTAGGAGTATGGAGTATTGGCTGGTAGTAGGAGTATGGAGTACTGGCTGGTAGTAGGAGTATGGAGTACTTGCTAGTAGTAGGTGTATGAAGTACTGGCTGGTAGTAGGAGTATGGAGTATTGGCTGGTAGTAGGAGTATGGAGTAGTGGCTGGTAGTAGGAGTATGGAGTACTGGCTGGTAGTAGGAGTATGGAGTACTGGCTGGTAGTAGAAGTATGGAGTACTGGCTGGTAGTAGGAGTATGGAGTACTGGCTGGTAGTAGGAGTATGGAGTACTGGCTGGTAGTAGGAGTATGGAGTACTGGCTGGTAGTAGGAGTATGGAGTAGCGGGTGGTAGTAGAAGTATGGAGTAGCGGCTGGTAGTAGGAGTATGGAGTATTGGCTGGTAGTAGGAGTATGGAGTACTGGCTGGTAGTAGGAGTATGGAGTACTGGCTGGTAGTAGGAGTATGGAGTACTGGCTGGTAGTAGGAGTATGGAGTAGCGGGTGGTAGTAGAAGTATGGAGTAGCGGCTGGTAGTAGGAGTATGGAGTATTGGCTGGTAGTAGGAGTATGGAGTACTGGCTGGTAGTAGGAGTATGGAGTACTTGCTAGTAGTAGGTGTATGAAGTACTGGCTGGTAGTAGGAGTATGGAGTACTTGCTAGTAGTAGGTGTATGGAGTACTGGCTGGTAGTAGGAGTATGGAGTACTGGCTGGTAGTAGGAGTATGGAGTAGCGGGTGGTAGTAGAAGTATGGAGTAGCGGCTGGTAGTAGGAGTATGGAGTATTGGCTGGTAGTAGGAGTATGGAGTACTGGCTGGTAGTAGGAGTATGGAGTAGCGGCTGGTAGTAGGAGTATGGAGTACTGGCTGGTAGTAGGAGTATGGAGTATTGGCTGGTAGTAGGAGTATGGAGTAGCGGCTGGTAGTAGGAGTATGGAGTACTGGCTGGTAGTAGGAGTATGGAGTACTGGCTGGTAGTAGGAGTATGGAGTAGCGGCTGGTAGTAGGAGTATGGAGTAGCGGCTGGTAGTAGGAGTATGGAGTACTGGCTGGTAGTAGGAGTATGGAGTACTGGCTGGTAGTAGGAGTATGGAGTACTGGCTGGTAGTAGGAGTATGGAGTAGCGGCTGGTAGTAGGAGTATGGAGTACTGGCTGGTAGTAGGAGTATGGAGTAGCGGCTGGTAGTAGGAGTATGGAGTACTGGCTGGTAGTAGGAGTATGGAGTAGCGGCTGGTAGTAGGAGTATGGAGTACTGGCTGGTAGTAGGAGTATGGAGTACTGGCTGGTAGTAGGAGTATGGAGTACTGGCTGGTAGTAGGAGTATGGAGTAGCGGCTGGTAGTAGGAGTATGGAGTAGCGGCTGGTAGTAGGAGTATGGAGTAGCGGCTGGTAGTAGGAGTATGGAGTACTGGCTGGTAGTAGGAGTATGGAGTAGCGGCTGGTAGTAGGAGTATGGAGTACTGGCTGGTAGTAGGAGTATGGAGTAGCGGCTGGTAGTAGGAGTATGGAGTACTGGCTGGTAGTAGGAGTATGGAGTACTGGCTGGTAGTAGGAGTATGGAGTACTGGCTGGTAGTAGGAGTATGGAGTACTGGCTGGTAGTAGGAGTATGGAGTAGCGGCTGGTAGTAGAAGTATGGAGTAGCGGCTGGTAGTAGGAGTATGGAGTATTGGCTGGTAGTAGGAGTATGGAGTACTGGCTGGTAGTAGGAGTATGGAGTACTGGCTGGTAGTAGGAGTATGGAGTAGCGGGTGGTAGTAGAAGTATGGAGTAGCGGCTGGTAGTAGGAGTATGGAGTATTGGCTGGTAGTAGGAGTATGGAGTACTGGCTGGTAGTAGGAGTATGGAGTACTTGCTAGTAGTAGGTGTATGAAGTACTGGCTGGTAGTAGGAGTATGGAGTATTGGCTGGTAGTAGGAGTATGGAGTAGCGGCTGGTAGTAGGAGTATGGAGTACTGGCTGGTAGTAGGAGTATGGAGTACTGGCTGGTAGTAGGAGTATGGAGTACTGGCTGGTAGTAGGAGTATGGAGTACTGGCTGGTAGTAGGAGTATGGAGTACTGGCTGGTAGTAGGAGTATGGAGTACTGGCTGGTAGTAGGAGTATGGAGTAGCGGGTGGTAGTAGAAGTATGGAGTAGCGGCTGGTAGTAGGAGTATGGAGTATTGGCTGGTAGTAGGAGTATGGAGTACTGGCTGGTAGTAGGAGTATGGAGTACTGGCTGGTAGTAGGAGTATGGAGTACTGGCTGGTAGTAGGAGTATGGAGTAGCGGGTGGTAGTAGAAGTATGGAGTAGCGGCTGGTAGTAGGAGTATGGAGTATTGGCTGGTAGTAGGAGTATGGAGTACTGGCTGGTAGTAGGAGTATGGAGTACTTGCTAGTAGTAGGTGTATGAAGTACTGGC
The DNA here is from genome assembly GCF_037356315.1 of Lithobates pipiens. Lineage (NCBI taxonomy): Eukaryota > Metazoa > Chordata > Amphibia > Anura > Ranidae > Lithobates > Lithobates pipiens. Next base: position 137,160 of record NW_027507770.1, on the reverse strand, counting down.
TGGTAGTAGGAGTATGGAGTACTTGCTAGTAGTAGGTGTATGGAGTACTGGCTGGTAGTAGGAGTATGGAGTACTGGCTGGTAGTAGGAGTATGGAGTAGCGGGTGGTAGTAGAAGTATGGAGTAGCGGCTGGTAGTAGGAGTATGGAGTATTGGCTGGTAGTAGGAGTATGGAGTACTGGCTGGTAGTAGGAGTATGGAGTAGCGGCTGGTAGTAGGAGTATGGAGTACTGGCTGGTAGTAGGAGTATGGAGTATTGGCTGGTAGTAGGAGTATGGAGTAGCGGCTGGTAGTAGGAGTATGGAGTACTGGCTGGTAGTAGGAGTATGGAGTACTGGCTGGTAGTAGGAGTATGGAGTAGCGGCTGGTAGTAGGAGTATGGAGTAGCGGCTGGTAGTAGGAGTATGGAGTACTGGCTGGTAGTAGGAGTATGGAGTACTGGCTGGTAGTAGGAGTATGGAGTACTGGCTGGTAGTAGGAGTATGGAGTAGCGGCTGGTAGTAGGAGTATGGAGTACTGGCTGGTAGTAGGAGTATGGAGTAGCGGCTGGTAGTAGGAGTATGGAGTACTGGCTGGTAGTAGGAGTATGGAGTAGCGGCTGGTAGTAGGAGTATGGAGTACTGGCTGGTAGTAGGAGTATGGAGTACTGGCTGGTAGTAGGAGTATGGAGTACTGGCTGGTAGTAGGAGTATGGAGTAGCGGCTGGTAGTAGGAGTATGGAGTAGCGGCTGGTAGTAGGAGTATGGAGTAGCGGCTGGTAGTAGGAGTATGGAGTACTGGCTGGTAGTAGGAGTATGGAGTAGCGGCTGGTAGTAGGAGTATGGAGTACTGGCTGGTAGTAGGAGTATGGAGTAGCGGCTGGTAGTAGGAGTATGGAGTAGCGGCTGGTAGTAGGAGTATGGAGTACTGGCTGGTAGTAGGAGTATGGAGTACTGGCTGGTAGTAGGAGTATGGAGTAGCGGCTGGTAGTAGGAGTATGGAGTAGCGGCTGGTAGTAGGAGTATGGAGTAGCGGCTGGTAGTAGGAGTATGGAGTAGCGGCTGGTAGTAGGAGTATGGAGTAGCGGCTGGTAGTAGGAGTATGGAGTACTGGCTTGTAGTAGGAGTATGGAGTATTGGCTGGTGGTTGGAGTATGGAGTAGCGGCTGGTAGTAGGAGTATGGAGTACTGGCTGGTAGTAGGAGTATGGAGTAGCGGCTGGTAGTAGGAGTATGGAGTACTGGCTGGTAGTAGGAGTATGGAGTACTGGCTGGTAGTAGGAGTATGGAGTACTGGCTGGTAGTAGGAGTATGGAGTACTGGCTGGTAGTAGGAGTATGGAGTACTGGCTGGTAGTAGGAGTATGGAGTACTGGCTGGTAGTAGGAGTATGGAGTAGCGGCTGGTAGTAGGAGTATGGAGTAGCGGCTGGTAGTAGGAGTATGGAGTAGCGGCTGGTAGTAGGAGTATGGAGTACTGGCTGGTAGTAGGAGTATGGAGTAGCGGCTGGTAGTAGGAGTATGGAGTACTGGCTGGTAGTAGGAGTATGGAGTAGCGGCTGGTAGTAGGAGTATGGAGTAGCGGCTGGTAGTAGGAGTATGGAGTACTGGCTGGTAGTAGGAGTATGGAGTACTGGCTGGTAGTAGGAGTATGGAGTAGCGGCTGGTAGTAGGAGTATGGAGTAGCGGCTGGTAGTAGGAGTATGGAGTAGCGGCTGGTAGTAGGAGTATGGAGTAGCGGCTGGTAGTAGGAGTATGGAGTAGCGGCTGGTAGTAGGAGTATGGAGTACTGGCTTGTAGTAGGAGTATGGAGTACTGGCTGGTGGTAGGAGTATGGAGTAGCGGCTGGTAGTAGGAGTATGGAGTACTGGCTGGTAGTAGGAGTATGGAGTAGCGGCTGGTAGTAGGAGTATGGAGTACTGGCTGGTAGTAGGAGTATGGAGTACTGGCTGGTAGTAGGAGTATGGAGTACTGGCTGGTAGTAGGAGTATGGAGTACTGGCTGGTAGTAGGAGTATGGAGTACTGGCTGGTAGTAGGAGTATGGAGTACTGGCTGGTAGTAGGAGTATGGAGTAGCGGCTGGTAGTAGGAGTATGGAGTAGCGGCTGGTAGTAGGAGTATGGAGTAGCGGCTGGTAGTAGGAGTATGGAGTACTGGCTGGTAGTAGGAGTATGGAGTAGCGGCTGGTAGTAGGAGTATGGAGTACTGGCTGGTAGTAGGAGTATGGAGTAGCGGCTGGTAGTAGGAGTATGGAGTAGCGGCTGGTAGTAGGAGTATGGAGTACTGGCTGGTAGTAGGAGTATGGAGAAGTGGCCATTGGTTTTAGCAGTGAGTAAATCGTTAGTGAGTTAGTAAGGCAGTTTTTGCGGTGTGCTGCAAGCGAAAGCCAGACTGTAAGGGGTCAAGAAGGTTATTTCCACTGAGGCAGGAAACTAAAATCTAGTGGAACCAATTGCCTTCAGAAGTCTCCTAATTAGTAAATAGAGTCCACCTGTGTGTCATTTAATCTCAGTAGAAACACAGCTGTTCTGTGAAACCCTCAGAGGTTTGTTAGAGAACCTTAGTGAACAAACAGCATCATGAGGGCCAAGGAAGATACCAGACAGGTCAGGGATAAAGTTGTGGAGAAGTTATCAGAAACCTCAGAAACCATAAAACAGACAGAGACAGAAGTACAATCAAATCACACTTGTTTATTAATAAAATTAAAAGGTAAATAGGAAAAAGCGTAGTCAGGCATAGCCAGAGTCCAGCAGCCAGATCGGGTAGTCAGCCAGGCCAGACGTCAGGGATCCACGGAGAGCAGCCGCAAGCAGGATAAGAAGCCAGGTGGGATGTCAGCAAGCCAGTCTTGAAACAAACAACAGGAGATGGCTCCTTGTGATGTGACCAGCGCGAAGGAAAAGGAAAAAGTGAGCTGAACAGCTTTAAATAGGCAGGTCAGAAGAGCATCATCTGGAACAGCTGGTAACTGTGGAAAGAGAAGAGAGCTGGCAATTAGCCGACAGCTGAGCGGCCAGCCCAGAGGAGGAAGGACTAAGCCAGCCCTGACAGAAGTATAAAGCAGGGTTGGGTTATAATAAAATCTCCCAAGCTTTGATCATCTCACAGAGCTCTGTTCAATCCATCATCGGAAAATGGAAAGAGTATGGGCACAACCGCAAACCTACCAAGACATGGCCGTCCACCTAAACTGACCGAGCCGGGCAAGGAGAGCATTCATCAGAGAAGAGCCAAGAGCTCAGGGGGGAGAATCTGTCCACAGGACAACTATTAGTCGTCTCTCCACAAATCTGCCCTTTATGGAAGAGTGACAAGAAGAAAGACATAAGAAGTCCTGTTTGTAGTTTGTGAGAAGCCATGTGGGGGAGGGGGCAGCAAACATGTGGAAGAAGGTGATCTGGTCAGAGGAGACCAAAATTCTACTTTTTGCTTAAAAGCAAAACGCTATGTGGGGCGGAAAACTAACACCGCCCATCCCCCGAACACACCATCCCCACCGTGAGACATGGTGGTGGCAGCATCATGTGGTGGGGATGGTTTTCTTCAGCAGGGACAGGGAAGCTGGTCAGAGGTGATGGGAAGATGGATGGAGACAAATACAGGACAATCTTAGAAGAGAACCTGTTAGAGTCGGCAAAAGACTTGAGACCGGGGCGGAGGTTCCCCTTCCAGCAGGACAACGACCCGAAACATCCAGCCAGAGCTACAATGGAATGGTTTACATCAAAGCATATTCATGTGTTAGAATGGCCCAGTCACAGTCCAGACCTAAATCCCATTGAGAATCTGTGGCAAGACTTGAAAATTGCTGATCACAGACGCTCTCCATCCAATCTGACAGAGCTTGAGATATTTTACAAAGAAGAAGAATGGGCAGAAATGTCCTCTCTAGATGGGCAAAGCTGGTAGAGACACCCCCAAAAAGACTTGTAGAGAAAGGGGGTTCTACAAAGTATTGACTCCGGGGGGCGCCATACAAATGCCCCTCCCCCACACTTTTCACATATTTATTTGTATCGTTTATCATTTTCCTTCCACTTCACAATTATGTGACACTTTGTGTTGGTCCATCACATAAAATCCCAATAAAATACATTTATGGTTTTAGTTGTAACAAAATGAGGGGAATGTCAGGGGGTATGAATACTTTTTCCAGGCACTGTATTTGCAATGCAGCTGTAATAAAGTTCTAGGCATACTATGTGCTCCCAAGGAACAAATATTGCCTGTAAAGATTTTTTTATAACATTGATATATAGTGTACAAATGATTACAGTTACATAATAAATCAATCAGAACATTTTCAGATGATTTGATGGTTCTGCTGCTCCATTTCTGTGGCATTCCCCAGATAGATTGATGCTTCAATCAATCATAGTAGGAGGTGAAGCCACCGTGATGTAACTCAAAGCAGCTCTACATTGTTAGAAGTCATCTCTCATTTTCCTCTTACACCCGCGGCCGAGGCCCTGACAGGTTTCCATGTACATAGAAAGGCCAAATATGGAACATTCAGCCCTCCAGAACCCTGCCAATGGGAATCCCACATACATCCGCATCACAATCAATCCACAAGGTTGGTTCTGCTGCAGCAAAAGTTTTTTCCTGCTTTCCAAATTTCCAACAAACCTATAAAGGGTTTAACGTGCCTCAGCCAGTTCCCTGATTATATGTAGTCCGCCAGGACATGTCTCGTTTATGGGCTGCTTTTATAGGAATGAGATCCCTACGGACACCGTGTGACACCGCAGAAAGGCTCAAATCAAACATCGGTCAACGTACTAGAAAGTTCCATTATGGACACCAAGCACAGGTTCTTCCCTCAGAAGGTTTAATATGACACATTTTATGAGATCTGACCACCATGGATAACCCACAAGAGTGGAAGTACCTGAGTGACCACCCAACCACCCTGAAATAATGTTATCACACTGACCCCCTGCCTCTTATCTTCATAACCTTACTAACCCTTTTATTAGTGACATGCCTAAACTGTGCCACTGCCAACTATACTTTATTCATTATCAGATTACTATCTGTTTAAAGTGCAACTAGGGCAAAACTTTTTTTCAACAGACTTGACTGTGGTATACCAGATAGGCTGCTTCCATAACCCCAACCTTACCTATACCCCATTAACTTGAGACCACACTGGTTGGAGTAAGAAAAGGCCGTAGCAGCCTACTTTATTATTTGTAAACAAAATAAACGATTAAATTCCAATATGAACAAATTTGTATGAAAATATGTACTCTCAATAATATAAAATTATAACAATAACAAACAATATCCCAATATAACTTCTGAATAGCAACCACTGCATGGCATTGGTCTGTGCAGGCAATTATCACCAAAAACATTTTTGAACCCATGACCAACTTGACACTGCGGTCCCTCTCCAAGCGTAATAATAGGCCTCAAGCCGACAAGCAGGCTCAAAGACAAACGCTGTCCGCAGTGCCCCCATAACCCTTTCCTTCTAACCTCAGTTATCCGGAAACCACCATCAGGATCCCATTCAGCGATAGTTCCTGAACCATTTTGCCATATCTCCTTCGCCTGCACAGACCAAAAACCCGCCAGCCTGCCACGACATCCACCGTCCAGGAACCTGTCAGAAGAAAAAGAGGCCAACAAACCCCCGTACAATCAAGAACAAAACCAACAACCTCTAACAGTCGGGAGGGAGGGTGGGAACTTTCTCCTCCGTCTTCTGTTAAAATCCCAGCATGCACCAGGAGACTATATTGACTCTTTCCTAACCCCGCCCCCTCGGCACCCTAGTCCTTCCCTAATTCTTTCCTCTGCTCTACTGTTAACCCTGTCATGTCCGCCCTGCACTTATCGCTTTTGGCTGTCAGCTCCGGGCTCTCTGGAGTGGGATTAGTTATCGTTGTCTGTTCCCCTGTTAAGGAGATTCACCCTCTTTTTATTTGTCTTGTTTACTGTTATCATTAAAAGTGAAAGTTAAACGTACGCCCAGATCGACCAGGTAGCGGCCCATCACCCTTCCCTCTCCCCTTCCTTCTCTATAGATTTTAAATTTTAACATATTACTGCAATGCATGGCCAGGCAATGATTACTGCTCACTTGGGTGGCCTTGAATTGCTTGGGTGGTATTAGAGGTCCTGTAAAAGAGACTCGCTCCCAGCCCAGGAGCGCCTACAAGTCTGCTTACGCCTAAGTTCGGGGCTGTTTACTGTATTTCCAGCCTAAGTGATACCATGGCTTTTGTTCTTGAAATTGTACTTGCTCTATCAATGTTGTCCATGCTTCTCCTATTTTTTTCTTTCATTTTATAAAGGAATTACAAATAAAAGATGAAAGTAAAAAGAAAAACCCAAATTTTGGGTTATTCCCAGAAAAGTAATGGAGGGAAAATCTCCCAATGGGGACACTAGTTCTGGTGAACTGGGGGTCCCCACAGGTTTTTTCTTTATTTAGAGGGATTTCCACTCACTTCCTGTTTTGGCTACAGGACAGGAAGTGAAGATAAATTTCCCCTATGGGACACCGAATCCAAAAAATAAACTGGCACGGGTTATGCCCCTTCCTTACTGTGACGGCCCGTTCAGCACCCAGCTTGGATGCTTCCATCGGTGTACAGCTTCCTCCAGTCTGGAACCAGAAACCAGATATAATAGCTTGAGTATTGCACCCAAGGACTAGACGACACTAGCTTAGGTGCAAACTGGAACTGATTTTATTGTAAACTCACACAGAATATATACCATGCAAGATCATGTAACAGCTTGAACACATTATCATTGACGATTAGCCCATCTAAGAAACAGCCAACATAAACATATACCGTATGCTAATTAAAAACAAGCCCCAACTAGTAATGTTCTCAGTACATATCTGCAATGCATTGCCTTAGGGTCGGAGTTTGGGTTGGGGTTTGGGTTGGGATTAGGGCAGGGTTGGGTTTGGAGTTAGGGTTAGTGCTGGAGTTAGGGTTGAGCATAGGGTTAGGGTTGAGGTGGGAGAGAATTTGGTTTCTAGTGATCACCAATGTCTTTGGTTTTATGTTAAAACAAAAACTGAATAATCGGGGTGTGGCCTAGACATGGCTGAGTGAAGTTGTATTTCCTTAGAGCTCCCAGCCCCGGCCTTCCACACCGGGGCAAAATTGCACTACTTTAACCGGAATGCAACCGAACAAGAAACACAGGACAAGAGCTATAACCCGGGAGACCCGATCCAGTCTACCCTCCGGCGATCTACATCGTTATTTTTGGCCCCAACAGAGGCATTCTACCGGAGCTAGAGCGGTGGCACCACAAGGCACTCCACGTGGAGCTCCCCTAGAGGCCCAGGAACGAGACAAGTGGCATCCCCTCTCTGACCCACCCAGCATCCCTGGTTGTTCCCTGGACACTCCGGAGGCATTACAACCTGCCATGGCTATCTCCATGCAATCCCCAGACACCAGCCAGATGGAAACAGACATACGGACTCTCATACAGGCCCTCCCTACAAGGACCGCCATCAAGGCACTCATCCTCTGCCTGGAGGAAACACACCGCCGCAATATCCAAGACGTGGGAGACGATGTGTGTGCCCTTGCCGAAAGAGAGACCACAGGAGAGGCCTCCTTGTCCACACTAGAGAACCGGGTGTCAGAGCTGGAGAGGGACCGCGACCAACATCGGAACACTGCCGTTACCCTCCAGCTCCACCTGGATGACGTAGAAGACCGGAGCCGCCGGAACAACTTACGGCTCCAAGGACTACCGGAATCTACAAGGGCTGAGAACCTGGAGGAAAAGGTACAGGAGATTTTTCGCATTATTCTGGAGGACCCCAATGACCCAATTGACATAGGGCACACAGAGCTCTGGGGCCAAGATCAGTGGAACAGGGACGACCGCACAATTTAATATGCAGACTGTTACGATGCAGAAAGATGCCATCCTGCGTAGAGCCTGGGATCAGGGAGAAATAGAGCTAGACGGCGCACATGTCACAATACTGCCTGATCTTTCCAGGGCGACCCTGCGGCGCAGGGGCATGCTGCGACCCATCCTGGAGTTGACAAAACAAAAGGAGTTCACATACAAATGGGGCTACTCACTTGTGGTAACATTCAGGAAGGACGGATCCGCTTCCACCCTGCAAACACCAGCAGACCTTCCTGGTCTTTTTCAGTTCCTTGATTCTGAACCGACAGATCGGGCCCCTCCACATATAGGGGGCAACTGCAACCTCGCCAACAGAGAAACAGGCGGAGACCAAGAGCTGCACCAGGGGAAGAACAACGTGAGTAAATTTTGCAAATAGTGCCCTGACCCAGACCATACCTGTACATAGACCCACAGTTGTCCACACTCCCTAGCAGTAGTTCCACCAAGACTATAAGTTGCATGCCATGTTAAAAACATTACAGGCGGTGCCTCTACTATCTCCCTTTTTTGGTGAGCGGTCCTCCTCCCCTTACTCTAAACTGTTCTGATGATCGCTGAAGGCCCGCACTCAGTGGCTGTTGGCATCAATCCGAACCCCCCCCCCCTCCTCCATTGTACGGGCGATTCCGCTCCTCTCACCAACGGAGAGCTGAACTGACATCCGGCTGAAGTCCCGCACCCGCTGGCCAATGACGACGATCCGACCCCCCTCACTGATATGTGGGCAGTTCTTCACCTCTCATTGTCGGAAACTGTACTGTTGTTCATCTAAGAACCTACACCCAGTGACCAGTGGAATCGGTCTGAGACCCCACCACACTATTGACCAAGACAGCGACTAGGTCCTCCAATGGAGCACTCCGTGCTGATGTCTAGGACCCCGGCGTGGAACCTTCTAACACCCTAGTAACAGGAGACCAGGAGGCGTATTCCTCCCACTGTTCAAATGGGCACCTGAATAGCTGCCGGCCACCAAGTCGCCATACATGCCATACAGTGCAATGACGCATGACTCTCTGTGAACCCACATTGGGAGGGGAATTGCATCCTCAGCGGATATAATGAGTGCTGTACCGGTCTCCCCCATACCCCCAGAGCCGCATACCGGCAGCCTTTACCCCATGATTTGTCTGCTTCTCAACCCCCCTGTGGATGCTGGCATTATGCTAATCGGAGCTCTACTGCCTGCTGGATCATTGAAAGAGCAGACGAGAGTCTCCTATCAATCTGACAGACATGCACTTAGATGAAACCCAGGGTCTGAAACCCAGAATTGACGTTGCTCTTGATGACCCTTAACAACCTCCTGGAGTGTAACTGCCTGTACTGGATCTAGCCCCCAGGCTACTCACCTAAAGGGACACACCTCACTTGGACACTGGTGAGACTTGGGGCCATACACATTTCGGTGACATTCCGGTTTAAGAAACAACAAACCTTACAACCAGGGGTGGGGAAAAGGGGTTTAGATGCTCACCTCTCGGCCCTGTTTATCCACGAACCCACCTAGGACTGCGCTCCTTCTCCCCTTTCTTCTAGAGTCTGCTCACCCTGTGACTGCGCCCTCCTTTCCTTAACCCAGCTAACCTTCCCCGGGCTTGCTTGTCCTGAATTGTCTGACACCCTCCCCCACCTATCCCTTTTCTCACTCCACCCCCCCCCCCCCCCCAAATTGGAAGCCCTAAATATAGTCTCACTTAACACAAAAGGTCTGAATACACCAGAAAAGAGGTGAATGGTGCTGCATGACATGCGTCACATGAAGGCAGACGTTATCATGCTGCAAGAGACCCATTTCAGAGACAATACGCTACCTATACTCAAAAACAAATATTACTCCATGGTGTTTCACTCCACGTATACAAAGGCCAGATCTAGAGGGGTCTCCATTCTAACCTCAGCCAAAACACCATGGTCACACATAGGCACAATGACTGACAAAGAGGGTCCATTTTTATATCTCAAGGGTCGTGTTGGGGAGGTTAAGGTGACCTTTGCCAACCTCTACGCCCCAAACACACATCAGGATGTATTCCTAAAAAAAAATGAGAACAACTCATGCAATTCACAGAAGGACAACTTATTGTAGGAGGAGATCTTAACATTCCCTTGTCACCAAAAGAAGACACATCATCGGGGCTTTCCTCAACATCACGCAGACATACACAAACTAATCTCCACTACCCTACATTCAATGCAGTTGATAGACGTGTGGCGTCTCTTCCATCCTGGGGAACGGGATCATACATTCTACTCTAAACCGCACCAGGTATATTCACGTATTGACTATTTCCTAATACCCCACAGACACTTACAAGCAATCAAAGACAACGCAATAGGATCAATTACATGGAGATTGAACAAAAGTCTACTACGGGACCTGGAGGTACTAGCAGACGTAGTGAAGGAAATAGAACATTACTTCACTGCTAATTCCACCCTGATAGTGAACCGGGGGGTGGTTTGGGAAGCCCACAAGGCTGTAATCCGGGGGGTACTAATTAAACATGGCTCCAGACTCAAACAACAAAAGACAGCTCAACTGACCACACTGCTGCACAAACTACAAGATCTTGAGACAAACCACAAACAGGCTCCGTCCCCGCATCTAGATGCTGAACTAGACACCACCCGCAGACAGATCACTGACCTGCTACATTACAAGGCCAAAGCAGCACTTCAAATATGCAGGAGTAGAATTTATGAATCAGGAAATAAATCTGGGAAAATACTAGCCCAGGCCCTACAATCACAAAAACTAGCATCTTACATTCCACATATAATACCCCCCAATGGCCAAAAAGCCTCACTACCCCAACAAATTGCACAGGAATTCATTCTTTCTACAACTCCCTATACAATCTAAACACACCGCCACCCCCGCAGGAAACTACCTTAGACTACATAACTGCTTCCCTGATGCCAACTCTGTCGTCCAAGGTTAAGGATCTGTTAGAGGAAGCCATCACCCTGCCAGAACTTCAGGGTGCACTAAGCAGTGCCAAACCAGGTAAGGCACCGAGCCCTGACGGGCTTACCATCACATATTACAAAATCTTGCTCCTCTCCTTGGGAAACCATATAGTTGCCCTATTTAATGCCCTTAGCTCAGGATCAAATCTACATGGATCTACATTACAAGCACAAATTGCAGTAATACCTAAAGAAGGTAAAGACCCAGCATATTGTGGTAGCTACCGCCCTATCTCCCTCCTAAATACAGATCTCAAACTTTTCACCAAAATCCTAGCCTCCTGACTACAACAACATCTACCCTACTTAATACATCTGGATCAGGTGGGTTTTGTCCCAACTAGAGAGGCCAGGGACAACACCATAAAAGTTCTAAATTTACTGCACATCGCCAACAACAACAAAATGCCATGCATATTCCTTGGAACGGACGCCGAAAAGGCGTTTGACCAAGTGAGTTGGCAGTTCATGTTTACAACATTAAAACATATAGGAATAGGCAACAAAATGCTGAACTGGATCTCAGTGGCATATTTCAACCCCTCGGCCACAGTCAGAGCGAACGGTATGATTTCTGATCCGTTCCCAATCACCAACGGGACTAGACAGGGGTGCCCACTCTCACCCTTATTGTTTGCATTGTCCCTAGAACCATTTTTGTGTCATATTCGACTAAATCCAAACATTACCGGAATAGGAATTGCCAACTCACAGTACAAAGTATCCGCTTACGCAGATGACTTGTTGTTCCCTATCACAAACCCAATTACCTCTCTCCCTAATCTCATGCGTGAATTCGACATTTATGGTAAACTCTCCAACTTAAAAATCAACTTCAACAAGTCAGAGGCGATGGGCATTGGCATACCCCCAACACTACTCACATACATTCAAACCAGTTTTAACTTGAGATGGACAGATACAGCATTGAAATATTGGGGGACATATACTCCCCGAAACACTCCCAGCTGTTCGAAATGAACATCCCACCCTTATTAAAAAAAGTACAGACATTACTTAATCAATGGGACAAAGGCCTACACTCTTGGTTTGGCCACTGTAAATCCTCAAAATAACAATATTACCCAAATTCCTATACCTTCTCAGGCCCTCTCTATACATATCCCTGCGATATATTTCAAACAAATTCATTCGACGTTCATAACATTCCTTTGGGCCTGGAAGAAGCCCAGATTACATAAGAAAATACTATCCCTCCCGAAACGGCCTTGCAATGCCGGATGTCCGCACCTATTATCACACGATACATCTAAGTAGACTGCTCGATTGGTGCCGACATGGTGAGACCAAATTTTGGATGCAGTTAGAACAAGCTCAGAGTGAGGTCCCCCTACGTAGAGCTCCATGGTGCCACACAGACTTGCCACCGGACATTAAACGACAACCACTGATAGACAGAACCATTAAAACCTGTGCAAAACTGATATCCCAAGCCTCACTATCCTCCTGCGATTCGCCACTCCGCCCAATTCTGGGCAACCCTCGATTCAACCTGGGCATGCGAGACATGAGATTCCGCACCCTGAGTGATTCGGGTATACACCAAGCATCTCATTTCAGTACGGGTGGACTATGGAAAACAATAACAGATTGCGGACCCGGCAGGCCAATATAGACTTGACTTTCTGCCAGCCCTACAGCTATGCCACTTTCTTAACACCATGACCCCCCCCCCCCCCCCCCCCCCCCAGCATTACAAACCAATCCCTCAAAACATGGAAGAGCTTTGTACAGAATCAGGAATAATTTTACACACACTCTCCCTTACATACTAATTGCGCCACCGGATGAATACCACCTCTTATGTCAGGCCAGGTGGGAGAGAGACTTAGACTGCAAAATCTCTGCCAGCAAAAAACAATGTATTCTAACATTCACTCACAAGTCATCTATATGTACCAAAATTCAAGAGACCAATTATAAAGTCCTCACACGCTGGTACAGAACACCAGCGGTACTAAACAAGATTTTCCCGGCGACATCGGACTTATGCTGGCGCTGCCAGCAAGAAAGAGGGACACTGCTGCACCTCTTCTGGTCCTGTCCCCGGATCCAAGGTTTCTGGGGAGAGGTTCGCCGGATAATACAGAAATTTACGATTCGTAATGTTCCAAACGACCCAGCATTCTTCCTCCTCCATGCCAACGACATCCCTGTGCGGGTCTACAAAAGGTCAATAGTGCGACATTTGGTAGACGCAGCTAAGGCATGTGCCCCTCTCAACTGGAAACTAAAGGGAGTCCCGCAGCTAGCATCCACTAGGGGGAGGTAGGCGCAGGGACGGCATGACATGTGCTGGACTGCACAGTCGCCGTTTTAAGGGGAGGTGTGGCCGCTTTAAGGACGTGGGGTGGGCGGAGCCGGGGGGCGGAGCCACGGCGGCCATCTCGTGCCAGCAAGGGTCAGTGACAGCAGTTGCAGAGCGGAGGAGGAAGGAATCCCCACCCACCCTCCCTGGTTTTTTGGTACGGGGTTTTGGTCTCGGGTGCTCGTTTGCTTCATTGGGCGGTTCAGGGGGCTTTAGATGAAGAAGTGAGGTACAGGTAAAAAGGCCTGTTGTACCCATCCATGGGATGGGAGTGGTTGTAGGTACTTCCAGGTTACGAGGGTTTAACCTGGAAGGGTTTAAAACGGGTAGGTCACTGCTACAGTTGGTTATTGCCTCCGAGACAGGGGTTGCCATCTGGAGGTCAAAAGGTTACAGTTGAAGTTGTAGGCAGTGACCAATTTGATGTTGGGATGCTACGTACCCATGACCCCTTGGAAAGGCTGGGAAAGTTATTTTCGTATTTAATGTTGGTATTTATTAAAGATTATATTTTGGTTAATAATAAAAAAGTTTAGGCCTGATGGCCATTTACTCCAAAAATCTGTCCAGTCATTTTTTAAGAGGGACAAGGTTGGGAGGGGGCGGGAAGCCGGGTTTTAAGGTTACGAGGTATATAGATACAACACTGGGTTGAGTCCTACAAATGTCATGAACCCACCAAATATAGATTTATGGCTCCAAAAAATAGACGAGATTAACAAGATGGAAGACCTTATCCTTACTAGGGATGAGCTGAACACCCCCCGGTTCGGTTCGCACCAGAACTTTCGAACGGACCGAAAATTCGTACGAACTTTAGAACCCCATTGAAGTCTATGGGACTCAAAAGTTTGAAATAAAAAGTGATAATTTTAATGGCTAATATGCAAGATACTGTCCTAAAAAGGGTTTGGGGACCTGGCTCTTGCCCCAGGGGACATGGGTCAATGCCTAAAATGTTTTTAAAAACGTCTGTTTTTTTGGGAGCACTGATTTTAATGACTGATTAAAGTGAAAAAAAAGTGAAATATTCCTTTAACTATTGTGCCTGGGGGGTGTCTGTAGTATACCTGTGAAGTGCCACGTGTTTCCCGTGTTTAGAACAGTCCCTGCACAAAATGACATTTAACCACTTAACAACCGCCCTATAGCCGAATGACGGCTACAGGGCGGTTTCTTAACTCTGGGAGGCCGTCATATGACGTCCTCCCAGAATTCCGCTCTCGCGCGCCCCCTGGGGCGCGCACTCGAGAGCATCCGTGACCGCCGGGTCCACAGGACCCGGCGCATCATGGATCACGGTAAACGGACGCTCATAGCGGCCCTTTACCACGTGATCGCTCCGTCAAATGACGGAGTGATCACTTGTAAACAAACCGGCGTCATAACATGACGCCGGTTCCTCCCTCCCCCTCTCTGTACCGATCGGAACAGCGGAGGGTGAAGAGATCGGTGTCAGCAGCGATGTGGGCTGCATCTGCAGTGCCCACATCACTGCTCACCGAAAATTAACCCCTCAATTCCCTGCCAATACTCTGCATTACTCTGCAATACTCTGCAATACCCTGCATTACTGTGCAATACTCTGCATTACACTGCAATACTCTGCATTTCTCTGCATTACCCTGCATTACCCTGCAATACTCTGCATTACCCTGCAATACTCTGCATTACCCTGCATTACTCTGCATTACTCTGCATTACCCTGCAATACTCTGCAATACTCTGCATTACCCTGCAATACTCTGCAATACTCTGCAATACTCTGTATTACTCTGCAATACCCTGCAATACTCTGCAATACCCTGCAATACCCTGCAATACTCTGCATTACCCTGCAACACTCTGCAATAACCTGCAATGCTCTGCAACACCCGCCAATACCCTGCTACACTCTGCAATGCGCTGCAACACCCTGCAACACTCTGCAATGCTCTGCAACACCCGCCAATACCCTGCAACACTCTGCAATGCTCTGCAACACCCGCCAATATCCTGCAATGCTCTGCAACGCAATACTCTGCAACGCCATACTCTGAGATACCCAGCCATACTCTGAGATACCCAGCCATACCCAGCCATAGTCGGTGATACCCTGCAATACCCAGCCATAGACACCCCCCCCCCTCCCGCCGCCCTCCGGTGCTTCTACCGACTCGCCAATACGATCAAATCCAGAATCCTTTTTTTTTTTTTTCAGGCTTCCCAGCCTAGAGGTGAGATGCGGGGTCTTATTGACCCCATATCTCACTGTAAAGAGGACCTGTCATGCCATATTCCTATTACATGGGATGTTTACATTCCTTGTAATAGGAATAAAAGTGATCAAAAAATTAATTTTTGGGGAAAAAAAATTTCAAACTAAAATAAATAAAGTAAAATGAACAATAAATTTTTTTTTTTTTTTAAAGCGCCCCTGTCCCCATGTGCTCGCATGCAGAAGCGAACGCATACGTAAGTCCCGCCCACATATGAAAACGGTGTTCAAACCACACATGTGAGGTATCACTGCGAACGTTAGAGCGAGAGCAATAATTCTAGCCCTAGACCTCCTCTGTAACTCAAAACATATAACCAGTAAAAAAAAAAAAAAAAATCGTCGCCTATGGGGATTTTTAAGTAGCGACGTTTGGCGCCATTCCACGAGCGTGTGCAATTTTGAAGAGTGACATGTTAGGTATCTATTTACTCAGCGTAACTTCATCTTTCACATTATGCAAAAATTGGGCTAACTTTACTGTGTTTTTTTTTTTTTTAAGCACAAAAAAAAGCATTCGAAAAATTGCTGCGCAAATACCGTGCGAGATAAAAAGTTGCAACGACCACCATTGTATTCTCCAGGGTGTTTGCTAAAAAAACATATATAATGTTTTGGGATTCTATGTAATTTTCTAGCAAATAAATGATGATTTTTACATGTAGGAGAGAAATGTCAGAATTGTCCTGGGTGCTCCAGAACACCTGATGGCGCTCCCTGCATCTTGGGCCTCTGTATGTGGCCACACTGTGTAAAAGTCTCACACATGTGGTATCGCCGTACTCGGGAGTAATAGCAGAATGTGTTTTGGGGTGTAATTTGTGGTATGCATATGCTGTGTGTGAGAAATAAACTGATAATATGACAATTTTGTGAAAAAAAAAAGTACAAAAAATCTTGATTTTGCAAAGAATTGTGGGAAAAAATGACAACTTCAAAAAACTCATCATGCCTCTTACTAAATACCTTGGAATGTCTTCTTTCCAAAAAGGGGTAAATTAGTACTTCAGGTGTGATCAATTTTTAGATATTGGCACCATAGCTTGTGGACTCTATAACTTTCACAACGACCAAATAATATCCACCAATTTGTACTTATTTTTACCAAAGATATGTAGTGGTATAAATTGTGGCCAAAATTTATGAAGAAAAAATTACTAATCTGCTAAATTTTATAACAGAAACAAAGAAAAATTCATTTTTTTACAGAATTTTCTGTATTTTTTCTTTTATAGCACAAAAAATAAAAAATCGAGTGGTGATTAAATACCACCAAAAGAAAGCTCTATTTGTGAAAAAAAGGACAAAAATGTCATATAGGTCCAGTGTTGCATGACTGAGTAATTGTCATTCAAAATGTGAGAGCACCGAAAGCTGAAAATTGGTCTGGTTATTAAGGGTGTTTAAGTGCCCAGTGGTCAAGTGGTTAATGGAAAAAAGTAATTTCAAACTGCTTGCGGTTTTAATGTTATATCTGGTTCCGGCAATACGGATGAAAATCATTGAGAAAAATGGCATGGGTAGCCCTCCCTGCCCATTACCAGCCTATTTGGGTCTTGTACGGATATTAAGGGGAACCCCGTACCCATATTAAAAAAAGGAAATGCGTGTGGCCCCCAGGCCCTATATACTCAGAACAGCAGTATACAGGCGGTGCAAACAAGACAGGGACTGTGTAGGTTTGTTGTGTTAAGTAGAATCTGTTTGTAATTTTGAACTGCTACATTTTTAAAGTGTCGCTCCAGTCTAAAAATCTATTTTTAAGCTTTTTGGAAAACATAGGGAAGGGTTATCACCCCTGTATAATTTGTTTTGCTGTCCGTCTTTTTTCATCTCACTTGCTGTTGTCTCCTTCCGTTTGCAAGTAGGAGATGTTTGTAAATTGGATGTTTGAAAGTAGGGGCCTGCTCTATATGCTCTGCAGAAATGGCGGAACAAGGTGTTGGTTTTGCCACAACATTGTAAGCCCTCAAAGTGAGGCCGCGTACACACGGGCGGACTGTTCGCCCAACTTTGTCCGCTGAACAGTGTTTGGGCGGACAGTCCACTCGTGTGTGGGCTTTCAGCGGACAGTTTCAGCGGACAGTTGGACGGACAAGGTTTTTCGGAAATTCCGTAAAACTGTCCGCTGAAACCTTGTTTCAGCGAACAGCCCGCTCGTGTGTAGGCTTGTTCGTCAAACAAAGTTGCGCGCATGCTCAGAAAGGATTTTCACGCCGAAAGCTATAATGCAGTGTATAGGACGTCGTATTTTTCGTCCCGTCGTACGTGCCGTTCACGTCATCGCGCACGGTTTCAGCAAACTGTTCGTTCGTCGTGTGTGGGCATGTCCGTCCATGCTAATTTTGAGCGGACTGTTTGCTGAAACTGTTGGACGGACAAAGTTGGGCGAACAGTCCGCGCGTGTGTACGCGGCCTGACTCTTGGTGGGCGCTGGAGCGCCCTGCTGTGAACGATTATATCAAGAATTGTAATTACATGCCATTGTTGAACAGTGGTAGAAAAATTGGGCCTTCGGTGGTTGAGCTGGTGCCACAACACTATAAGTCCTCACAGTTACTCTCGGTGGGCACAGGAAGGGGCCCTGCTGTGAAATATTATATCAAGACTTGTAATTACATGCCCCTGTTAAACAAGGGCTGAAAAATTGTGCCTTAGGCACTGGTGCTGGTTCCACAACACTGCAACCTCTCCCAGATACTCTAGTTCAGTGGCGGCCCGCCCATAGGGGGCGCCCGGGCGCCGCCCCCCCTCCCCCAGGTGTAAAAAAAAAAAGTTAAAAAAAAAAAAAAAAACGGGCCCTTTAAGACATTTAAAAATAAAAATGTCATTTAACAATTTGACATAGTGTACTGTGGCGCCGGTCACAGTGCACTATGAGAAGCGCCACGTCAATGCAATCACAAGATTGCATCCATGGCGCTTCATTTGCGGGTTAAAAACCCGCCTTGCGGCGCACTGCAGAACGCCGACTGGCTTCCGCCCGTAAAATCACTGTGATTCTACGGGCGGGAGCATTGTCATTCTTAGACAGGCACGTCACTTCCGGCTTTCGGCTGCTTTACGAAACCCGGAAGTGACGTCGGCAGCTCCGTTCCTCAGCCCGAGCGGAGCTGCAAGACAGGCAGGAGGTGAGTCAAGTCACCGCATAAAGACCTTAGTTTCTACTTTGTTAAATGTTCATGCATTTAGCTGAATGAATGGAAAAAAAGCTTTCACACTTCAGCCAGAAAGGTTTCCCCAGGCCAGGCGACTTTTGCCGTGGCCAATCAGAGAATGAGCTCTGAAAGGGAAACTCCTCGCCAAATTTCTGAAAAAAAATTGGCGTGGGTTCCCCCTCCGAGAGCATACCAGGCCCTTAGGTCTGGTATGGATTCCAAGGGGAACCCCCTATGCCGAAAAAACGGCGTGGGGGTCCCCCCCAGATCCACACCAGACCCTTATCCGAGCACGCTACCCGGCCGGCCAGGAAGGGGGGTGGGGACGAGCGGGCAGCCCCCCCCCTCCTGAGCCGTACCAGGCCACGTGCCCTCAACATGGGGGGGTGCCTTGGGGGAGGGGGGCGTGCGGCCCCCCCACCCCAAAGCACCTTGTCCCCATGTCGATGAGGACAAGGGCCTCTTCCCGACAACCCTGGCCGTTGGTTGTCGGGGTCTGCGGGCGGGGGGGCTTATCGGAATCCAGGAGCCCCCTTTAATAAGGGGGCCCCGGATACCGGCCCCCCCACCCTATGTGAATGAGTATGGGGTACAATGTACCCCTACCCATTCACCTGTGAAAAAAAGTACAAAAAAAAAAACACAACACAGGGTTAAAATATTTTATTGCACAGCTCCGGGGGTCTTCCGTCTTCGGGGGTCTTCTCGCCGGACTCCTCCGCTATCTTCTTGTAGCTCTTTTGCTAGCGGAGGAGTCCGGCTTTCTTCCTC
Organism: Lithobates pipiens; assembly: GCF_037356315.1. NCBI lineage: Eukaryota > Metazoa > Chordata > Amphibia > Anura > Ranidae > Lithobates > Lithobates pipiens. Next base: position 117,787 of record NW_027507770.1, on the reverse strand, counting down.
CCCGCCGGCCTCTTCTTCCGACTTCGGGGGTCTTGTCCCCCTCTTCGGTTCTTCTGCCGGGCCACCGCGCCTTCTTGTAGCTCTTTTACAGGCGGTGGCCCGGTCTTCTGTCGCCGCTGCCGCCGCCTTCCGTTATTCTTCTTCTTCTTCTTCTTGTTCTTCTTCTTCTTCTTCTCCTCCTCCAGGAGATGTTGACTCGACGAGCTCTCCGGCCGCAATGCCAGAGCCGCGCTGTGCTGCCACTTATATAGTGACAATGGGCGGTGTCACATGGGTTGATGTCACATGGGTTGGTCACATGGGTTGATGTCACATGGCGACAGTCCATGTGACATCAACCCATGTGACATCAACCCATGTGACACCGCCCCATTGTCCCTATATAAGTAGCAGCGCAGCGCGTCCCTGGCATTCCGGCCAGGGAGATCGTCGAGGCAACATCTCCTGGAGAAGAAGGAGAGGAAGAAGAAGAAGAAGAAGAACGGGCGGCGGCGGCAGCAGAAGACCGGGCCACCGCCTCTAAAAGAGCTATAAGAAGGCGCGGTGGCCCGGCAGAAGAACCGAAGAGGGGGACAAGACCCCCGAAGTCGGGAGAAGGGGCCGGCGGCGAGGAAGAAAGCCGGACTCCTCCGCTAGCAAAAGAGCTACAAGAAGATAGCGGAGGAGTCCGGCGAGAAGACCCCCGAAGACGGAAGACCCCCGGAGCTGTGCAATAAAATATTTTAACCCTGTGTTGTGTTTTTTTTTTGTACTTTTTTTCACAGGTGAATGGGTAGGGGTACATTGTACCCCATACTCATTCACATAGGGTGGGGGGCCGGTATCCGGGGCCCCCTTATTAAAGGGGGCTCCCGGATTCCGATAAGCCCCCCGCCCGCAGACCCCGACAACCAACGGCCAGGGTTGTCGGGAAGAGGCCCTTGTCCTCATCAACATGGGGACAAGGTGCTTTGGGGTGGGGGGGCCGCACGCCCCCCCCCTCCCCCAAGGCACCCCCCCATGTTGAGGGCACGCGGCCTGGTACGGCTCAGGAGGGGGGGGGCCGCCCGCTCGTCCCCACCCCCTTTCCTGGCCGGCCGGGTAGCGTGCTCGGATAAGGGTCTGGTGTGGATCTGGGGGGGACCCCCACGCCGTTTTTTTCGGCGTAGGGGGTTCCCCTTGGAATCCATACCAGACCTAAGGGCCTGGTATGCTCTCGGAGGGGGAACCCACGTCAATTTTTTTTTCCGATTACATAAGGGGCGTGTTTTATGAGAAGTGGGAGGGGCCAAATTGGTGGGCGGGGTCATGATGGGCGGGGTCTGGCGCCCCCCCATCCAAAAACTTCACCAGCCGCCACTGCTCTAGTTGGAGTGCAGGAATGAGCCCTGCTGCAAAGCATTGCATCAAAAATTGTAATTACAGGCCCCTGTTAAACAGGGACTGAAAAAATTGGGCTGATGGCATCACCCAGAACCAGAAATGTTCTTCCAACATATCAGCGGAGGAGGAAGAGGATAGTCAGTCAACATAACAGGACAGTCACTCAGCATCAGCATAGGCAGTCTTGAAGGGATGTGATATTTCAAAAAAAAAATTCGGTTACATCAGCTTCAGGTGCTTGGTAGCTGGTGGTGATCCAAGATTGATTCATCTTGATGAAGGTCAGTCAATCAACCAAGTAGGTGGACAGGCGCACCCTGTGATCGGTTACAAAGCCACCAGCAGCAGTGAAGGTGCGTTCCGAAAGAACGCTGGATGCAGGACAGGCCAGTAGCTCAATTGCATACTGTGCAAGCTCTGGCCAGTGATCCATCCTCAAGACCCAGTAAGCCAGAGGATTTTCGGTGGGAAAGGTGTCCAAGTCTGACCTTGCCCCTAGGTATTCCTGCACCATGTAAATCAGACGCTGGAGATGGGTGCTGGAACCGATCATACCTTGGGGCTGCGGATTAAAAAATTGTCTGAAAGCATCAGTCAGACGGCCACCTTCTCCACCGCTCCTTCTGACCGATGCCTCAGCAACACGTTGTCCAGGACCAGGAGTTTGTAACCTCCCAGTCTCTGGGAACGCGTTGCACAGAGCTTTCTGCAAGGCCTCCTGGAGATGTCCTCTGCGACAGCAAGATAAAATCGGCAACCTTACCCTTGTACCGTGGATCAAGGAGAATGGCCAGCCAGTAATGGTCCCTCTCCTTGATCCGAAGATTACGAGGATCCTTCTGCAGGTTTTGCAGGATCAGGGAGGCCATGCAGCGTAGGTTAGCTGAGGCATTCGGTCCGGAGTCCTCTGGGTCATGTAGACATGTCACTGGAGAAGTGATCGAGGGGGTGTACATCTCACCTAGGTTGCTACACAGTGTGAGATGGTAAATCCAGGATGGATCAGTTTCTCAGCAGCGATATGCTGCTGAGTTGTTATTTAATTTTGCCGGGCCTGGGTTTATATGGAATGGCAGGTAGGTTTGGTAGAGGGACCTGTCATTCCACATCCCCCGATCCAGTTCTGGGTTTGGGATCAGGTGAGCTTTGATCCTAATTAGCCTGGGAAGCTAAAGGCTCTGCAAGGTCTGCAGGTGGTTGCTTCTCAGCCAGGGAATGAACAATCTGTGTGTTGAAGGAAGCTGCAAGCACAGCCACTGCTGGAGCTAAAACTCACCCTGCGACATCCAGGCGAAAGACGCTGTGTTTGTAAGTGTCAGATAGGTGAGCAGAACCTGTTAGTAAGCGCCCAGCCGGGCTAGGACTTTTATTTTTGTTGTACTTAGAAAGCACGGTGTTGCTGTATATTTTGTTTGCTGGACTGTTTGTACCACGAATAAACGCCAAGATCTGCTTTATAAATTCCAAGTCTGCTGTGAACTGTGTCCAAACACACCCTACCCCGGGAAGATCCCTTACAATTGGTGGAGGTAGCGGGCAACGCGGTTGCTAGGGGCAACGGTGTGGACAGACTTGGCTACAGCTGCTGATGTCCTGGGTGAAAGCTGCAACTACACTCCAAAAACAGTCCAGCAACATGGAGGAGATGCTGAAGCAGTTTATGCAAGTGAGTTTGCAACAACAGCAGGCTCAGACAGAGGCCAATAGACGACATGAACAGTCCATGGCTGAACAACAGCAGATGATCGCTGCACAACAGCAGGCTCAGATAGAGGCCAATAGACGACATGAACAGTCCATGGCTGCACAACAACAACTTATCGAGCACCTGATAGCAAATCGAGAGGCGCCTGTGGTGATGGGAGCCGCTCCAGAGATTTTTTCTGGGAGAAGGACTGTGCAGAAAGCGCTGCAAAAGATGACTGCTGAGGACGATGTTGAGGCCTATCTAACTATTTGAGCGCGTGGCTGAGCGAGAGAAGTTACCAGCCGCTGAGTGGGCAGAGGTAATTGCGCCCTATTTAACAGGTGAACCTCAAAAGGCCTACTATGACCTCAGTGAGCAAGAGGTTAAGGACTATACTCGGCTAAAAGAGGAGATACTTGCCCGACTAGGAGTTACTACTGCAGTCCGTGCCCGGAGGGTACGCAACTGGAGCTACAGTCTGGACAAATCAGCGAGGTCCCAGATGTATGACCTAATCCATTTGGCAAGAAAGTGGTTGGAGCCAGACACTTCTACTCCTGCACAAATCCTAGAGAAGGTCGTGATGGATCGCTACCTCCGAGCGCTTCCTACTGACCTGCAACGCTGGGTGGGACAAGGTGATCCTAGGAACGCAAACGAACTTGTCAACCTTGTGGAGAGGTTCCAGGCGACTGAGGACTACCTCCGTGATGTTCCTGCAGAATTTTCACCTCCCCGGAGCGCCAGATCTGTGCCGTCAGCTGGTAAGAGACTTCCATCTATTGGGGGAGTGTGGAGGGGTGCTGATGGGGGGAAAAGGGCTCAAGTGGTGTCTCAGGGACAAAAGACTGGTGATGGTCCCGGGTGGCTAAGGGGCTCTGAAAAGGACTCCTTGCCAAAGAGACCAGGCCCTATCCAGTGTTGGAGATGCCATGAGGCGGGACACGTGTCGGCCCATTGCCCTCTTACCTCTGAACCCATGGAATGTGACGCTAGCCGGCGTCAGTCGCTATTTGCGGAACCATCTTGTGCTGCAGTTCCTGGACTAGAGACTGAACCGCAAATCTGCGATATTACAATCAATGACTTTCCTGTTAAAGCGTTAATGGACTCAGGAAGCCTCGTAACCTTGGTGCATGCTAGCCTGGTGACTGGGGACTTAGAGTCTAAAAAGCATATGAGTGTTGTGTGCATACATGGTGATACAAAAATGTACCCTATAGTGCTGGCTAAAGTCGGGACTGAACAAGGCACAGTACAATATGAAGTGGGTGTGGTTAAAAACCTCATGCATAATGTAATATTGGGGCGCGATTTTCCATTATTCTGGGCTCTTTGGGAAAAAAGAAAAATCCCCAAAAGGAGTGAGGATACCTCTAAGGGGGTTGCCTTGTCCACTGTGAATGATAAAAGTATGCAGGATGAAAATGATTGTTTTCCTTTACAGGTCCTGGCTGGGGAGGAGGAGGCTCCTCCCACTGAGCAAAATATACTAGACTTAGAGGTGTCTAGCGATAATTTTGGGACTGCACAATTACAGGACCCCACTCTCAAAAATGCGAGAGAGCAGGTTGCTGTTATGAACGGGGTACCTCAGGAACCAGATGCTGAAAAAAGATTTCCACATTTTTCGGTGACTAATGATCTTTTCTATAGAGTTAATAAGGTTAAGGATGAGATTGTGGAACAGCTTCTGGTACCTAAGCCGTACCGGCGTCAGGTGCTTGACATGGCACATAACCATGTTCTTGGGGGACACTTGGGGACTGACAAAACGCGAGAGAGGGTTCTCCAGAGGTTTTTTTGGCCGGCCATATATGATGACATTAAAAAATACTGTGAGTCGTGCCCCACATGTCAGGTTAGTGCCCCAGTGTCACATTTTCGCAGTCCTTTGGTTTCGCTCCCTATTATAGAGGTGCCTTTTGAGCGTATTGCCATGGATTTAGTGGGTCCCATTGTAAAGTCAGCTAGAGGACACCAGTATATTTTGGTAGTCCTGGATTATGCGACCCGCTATCCTGAGGCTGTACCCTTAAGAAACACTGCATCTAAAACAATTGCACGTGAGTTGTTTTATATGTTCTCTAGGACTGGGATCCCCAAAGAAATCCTAACTGACCAAGGTACGCCATTTATGTCGAAAGTAATGAAGGAATTATGCAGACTATTTAAAATCTCACACATCCGTACCTCTGTATACCACCCCCAGACGGACGGATTGGTGGAGAGATTTAATAAAACTTTGAAACATATGTTGAAGAAAGTGGTGGCAAAAGATGGGCGTGACTGGGATCATTTATTACCCTACCTCATGTTTGCTATTAGGGAGGTGCCCCAAGCGTCCACAGGGTTCTCACCATTCGAGTTGGTCTATGGTCATCACCCTAGGGGTCTACTAGACATTGCAAAAGAGACATGGGAGAATGAGTCCACCCCATACAAGAGTGTTATTGAGCATGTAGCACAAATGCAGGACCGTATAGCCACTGTAATGCCCCTGGTAAGGGAACACCTCCAGAGGGCTCAAGAGGCCCAAAGTAGAATTTACAACCGGTCCGCAAGAATCAGGACATTCAACCCAGGCGATAGGGTCCTTATACTAGTCCCCACTGTTGAGAGTAAATTCTTGGCGAAGTGGCAAGGTCCTTATGAAATTGTTGAAAAGATCAGTGAGGTGAACTACAAGGTGCACCAACCAGGTAGAAGGAAGCCTTTCCAAGTTTATCACATAAACTTGATCAAGCCCTGGAAAGACAGGGAATCCTTGGTGGCGACAAATACTGTTAATAATTTGTCACAACCAATCCCTCCAGTCAAGGTAGGTGATACTCTATCAGTGTCACAGAAACAGGAGGCTCAGGAATTTTTACAGAAAAACAAAAACAAGTTCTCTGACCTCCCAGGGCGTACACACCTCATCCATCATCACATTGAAACTGAGCCTAGAAGCAGAGTAAACCTTAAGCCCTATAGGATACCCGAGGCACGTAGGGAAGCCGTATCTGCCGAGGTAAAACGTATGCTTGCTCTGGGGGTAATTGAGGTGTCACAGAGTGAATGGTCCAGCCCAATTGTGCTAATCCCAAAGCCCAATGGAACTTGGAGGTTCTGTAACGATTTCAGAAAGTTGAATGAGATCTCCAAGTTCGATGCGTATCCTATGCCCAGGGTAGATGAGTTGATTGAGAAGTTGGGTAACGCCAGGTACATAACCACCCTCGATCTCACAAAGGGCTACTGGCAGATTCCACTTTCTGGTGAGGCTAAAGAGAAAACTGCTTTCTCCACCCCTGATGGGCTATTCCAGTATGTAGTGATGCCGTTCGGGTTACATGGAGCGCCTGCAACTTTCCAGAGGTTGATGGACTTGATTCTGCGACCACATCGTGATTACTCAGCCGCCTACCTCGATGATGTGGTCATTTTTAGCCCTGATTGGGAAAGTCACCTCTGTAAGGTACAGGCCGTGTTGGATGCCATAAGTGATGCAGGGTTGACCATAAATGCCGAGAAGTGTGCTCTAGCCCTAGAAGAGGCCAAATATCTGGGCTACATTGTTGGAAGAGGATTGGTTAGGCCACAGCTAAATAAAATTGAGGCAATACAGAATTGGCCTAGACCCCTGACAAGGAAACAGGTTAGAGCTTTCCTGGGTATTACGGGGTATTACCGTAGATTTGTGCCGAACTTTGCCTCAGTTGCTGCTCCACTAACTGACTTGACAAAGGGCGGAAAGACAGCAATGGTCACGTGGACCCCAGAGGCCGAGAAGGCTTTCCAAAGCCTTAAGTCTGCCTTGTGCCAACCACCTGTCTTAGTTACCCCCGATTTCAAATGAGAATTTCTGGTCCAGACAGATGCCTCTAACACAGGCTTAGGTGCAGTACTCTCACAAGTAGTGAATGGTGAGGAGCATCCGGTGACGTACTTGAGTAGAAAACTAACCCCGGCCGAGAAAATTATGCCATTGTGGAGCGAGAATGTTTGGCAGTAAAGTGGGCCCTAGAATCTTTAAAGTATTACTTGCTAGGCAGGAAATTCAAGTTGGTGACAGACCATGCCCCCCTAACATGGATGAAGTTAAACAAGGAGAGAAATGCAAGAGTGACTAGATGGTTTCTGTCCTTACAAAACTTTAATTTCACTGTGGAACACAGGCCAGGGAAATTACAGGCAAATGCTGACGCATTGTCAAGGGTAAGTTGTCTGTGGGGACAAAAGGCTCAGCCCTCCGGTCTGAAAAAGAGGGGGGGGATATGTAGACATGTCACTGGAGAAGTGATCGAGGGGGTGTACATCTCACCTAGGTTGCTACACAGTGTGAGATGGTAAATCCAGGATGGATCAGTTTCTCAGCAGCGATATGCTGCTGAGTTGTTATTTAATTTTGCCGGGCCTGGGTTTATATGGAATGGCAGGTAGGTTTGGTAGAGGGACCTGTCATTCCACATCCCCCGATCCAGTTCTGGGTTTGGGATCAGGTGAGCTTTAAACCTAATTAGCCTGGGAAGCTAAAGGCACTGCAGGGTCTGCAGGTGATTGCTCTCAGCCAGGGAACGAACAATCTGTGTGTTGAAGGAAGCTGCAAGCACAGCCACTGCTGGAGCTAAAACTCACCCTGCGATATCCAGGTGAAAGACGCTGTGTTTGTAAGTGTCAGATAGGTGAGCAGAACCTGTTAGTAAGCGCCCAGCCGGGCTAGGACTTTTATTTTTGTTGTACTTAGAAAGCACGGTGTTGCTGTATATTTTGTTTGCTGGACTGTTTGTACCACGAATAAACGCCAAGATCTGCTTTATAAATTCCAAGTCTGCTGTGAACTGTGTCCAAACACACCCTACCCCGGGAAGATCCCTTACAGTCACTAAAGACAACATGATCCGCAGCTACCTCCTCCCAGCCACGTACAAGTCCACGGGTTTCTTGGGACTGTAAATCATCCCTACAAGACTGCTGCTGATGCTAAGTGCCAGGCTCCACCTCCATGCTGGCACAATCATCCTCCTCCTCCTGTGTGATGGGTGGGACAGCAGGAACACTGTCTGGAGGGGCTACAGGTGTATACTGTGCTGGAAGCACACAACACCCACTAACTCCTGCAGATGGCTCAATTAGAGAACAGCAATATAGGTAGATACAGGTGTATACTGCGCTGAAGGCACACAACACCCATTAACTCCTGCAGGCGCCGGAACACTACACAAGGCCGCCGCGCTGGCGGCCTTATATGGTATGGGGCATGTACTAAACAGCCTGAGCTATAATTGGCCAATCATGGCTCTCCTCGCTGCCGGCGCTGTGATTGGCCAAGCATGCGAGGTCACAGTGCATGCTTGGCCAATCATGAGCCAGCAATGCACTGCGATGGCGCCGAACAGCCGGTGTTCAAGTCGAACATGCATTCGACTCGAACACCAAGCTCATCCCTAATACTTACAAGTCAAAATAGAGAGGTGATATGCTCCAAAAACATGGCAACTGTGGAATGTATTCAGATACTCGAAAGAGGGTCAAGCACTTAGAGAAGCCCACCAGACCATGACTACATAGCTCCCTCTCCATTGAACCAATGTTGATATATTATAGATATATAATAGATTGTATCGATTACGCATCCTGGAAAGACCTGTAGACTCAGACCTGAGTCGTCAACCTTGCTTCCCACGCTTTCCTACTACCTCTGCTCTCCTGCTCCCAGTGCTCTGGAGCAATATCTATACCTCTTTTCTCTTTTCCCCACCTCATTTCTTACAACCTAGAAAAAGGAAGGGGATGGAGCCCACCAGGCCATTGCAGCTTACCTAACCACAGTTAGATATCGGTGACCACATTTTGGATGGTAGACCCACATTAGAAAACATACAGGCAATGTCGCAATGTCCGCCGGCCACACGTGAGCGCGGGAATGAGAGCCAGAACGGTGCAGATTCCCATTCTGGAATAAAAGAGAGAGATCTGCTGTTCCTAGTGATTAGTGATCTTTCTCCTCCTCCAGTCAGCCTAGCCACATACAGTTAGAAACACCTCCCAGGGAACACACTTAATCCCTTGATCACCCCCTAGTGTTAACCTCTTCCCTGCCAGTGACATTTTTTACAGTAATCAGTGGCTATTTTTAGCTCTGATTACTAATCCCTTATAAGGTAGACAACCATATTGGTTGTAGCTCAGATTAAAGCCATACAGACCACTACCTTATATATAGTCTGATGTTAGGACTCAAATTATTTTCGCGCACAGTTTGATCCCATTAGGGGTGCGTGAGATAATATGGAATTCACAGATTCATTGTTACTCTAGTTTGTTACACTTTTTTTTGATTTCTTATGAGATGTAGGTATGCGACTAATATGACTCCATATAAACGCATGTGTTGTTTAAATCAATTTTATCCAGCTTGGAGTAATTTCATCTATATGATAGATATTTACAAGTGTGTTTTTTTTTTTTTTTTTATTGATCTATGCATTTCTATCTTATGCCAAATATCAATTCATATTGTTGCTTTATTTTCGAATTCTGTATTTCATAATTACAATGATATTCAGATTTATGTTTTACTATGTGTATGTAACATGCAATATTTGTTTTATCAATAATAATCAATAAAAACATTGAAACACATTTTTAGCTCTGATCACTGTATAAATGTCAATGGTCCCAAAAAAGTGTCAAAGGTGTCTGATCTGTTCGTCGCAATGTTGCAGTCCCGCTAAAAATTGCAAATCACCGTCATTACTAATGAAACAAAAAAAAAATAATAAAAATTCCATAAATATATCCCCTATTTTGTAGACATTATAACTTTTGCGTAAGCCAATCAATATTGTGATTTTTGTTTTTTGTGGAAGAATACATATTGGCCTAAACTGATTAAAGCGGGAGTTCGGCCGTTTTTTTTTTTTTTTTTTTAAAGTCAGTGGCTACAAATACTGCAGCTGCTGACTTTTAAAATAAGGACACTTACCCGCCCAGCGTGCCCGCGATGTCGGCACCCGAAGCCGATCTCTCGATCGTCTCTCGGGTGCTGCCGCCGCCATCTTGGGTATGGGAATCAGGAAGTGGAGCCTTGCGGCTTCACTTCCCGGTTCCCTACTACGAATCGCGCTGCGCAATAAGGATGGTCCCCGCTGTCCCTGGGATCCGTGTGTTTCCCAGTGGACAGCGGGGGACCCGCAGGAAGTGGCGTAAATATCTGCAGATTCTGCGGATATTTATGCCGGAAGTGGGTGCAAATACCTGTACTGTACAGGTATCTGCACCCCCTCCCCCCTGAAAGGTGGCAATTGTGGCGCTGGGGGGGAGGGTTCCGATGAGTGGAAGTTCCACTTTAGGGTGGAGCCCCACTTTAAGAAATTTGTTTTATTTTTATTTTTTTGGGGATATTTATTATAGCAAAAAGTAAAAGATATTGTGTTGTTTTTTTACAATTGTCACTCTTTTTTTGTTTTTTTGTGTAAAAACTGCAGAGGTGATCACCAAAAGCAAGCTGTATTTGCGGGGAAAAAAGGTCGTCAATTTTGTTTGGGTACAATGTCTCATGGCCGTGCAAAATAGTTAGTTAACCACTTGCAGACCGGACCATTTTGCTGGTCAAAGACCAGACCACTTTTTGCGATTCGGCACTGCGTCGCTTTAACTGACAATTGCGCGGTCGTGCGACGTGGCTCACAAACAAAATTGACGTCCTTTTTTCCCCACAAATAGAGCTTTCTTTTGGTGGTATTTGATCACCCCTGCGGTTTTTATTTTTTGCCCTATAAACAAAAATAGAGCGAAAAAATGTTTTTTTATATATTTTTGGGGGATATTTATTATAACAAAAAGTAAAAAATAATGCGTTTTTTACTTTTTGTTATAATAAATATCCCCCCAAAAATATATAAAAAAACATTTTTTTCCCTCAGTTTAGGCCGATACGTATTCTTCTACATATTTTTGGTAAAAAAAAATCGCAATAAGCGATTATTGATTGGTTTGCGCAAAAGTTATAGCGTTTACAAAATAGGGATAGTTTTATAGCATTTTTATTAATATTTTTTATTATTTTTTTTTTTTACTAGTAATGGCGGCGATCAGCGATTTTTATTGTGACTGTGACATTGTGGGGGACCCATCGGACATTTTTGGGACCATTGTCATTTATACAGTAATCAGTGCTATATAAATGCAGTGATTCCTGTGTAAATGACACTGGCAGTGAAGGGGTTAACCAGTGGGTGGCAGTGTAGGGGTTAAGTGTTCCTAGGGGTGTGTTACTAACTGTGGGGGGGGTTGGGCTTTCATTTAGTGAACACTGATCTCTGCTCCAATCACATGGAGCAGAGATCAGCGTCACTAGTTGCTAGGCAGAATGGAGAAATGTTGTTTACACGGCATTTCCTCCATTCAGCCGTCCCGTGAGACGATCGCGGGGATGCCCGCGGCGATCGAGTCCGCGGGTCCCGCGACCGGACTCACGGGGGTCCTGACCAGCGTGGGAGCGCGCCGCCGGCAGCGCGCTCCCGATGGCAGGGCGGCATTGAATATTGGACGTACCTGTACGCCAATATGCCTGCCCGTGCCATGCTGTCGACGTACATCGTCGTGCGCTGGTCGGGAAGTGGTTAAAGCGACGTAGTGCCGAATCGCAAAAAATTACCTGGTCATTAAGGGGGAAAATCTTCCGGTCTGTAATTGGTTAAAGTCTACCATCCTGGAGGCAACTAGATTATATGTCAGGTAAGTTAGTATAAGTAAACAGAAGAAAAAACAATATGGTTCATTAGAGAGGTAAGTAGGATAGTAAAGTAAAAAACGCATATAGAAGATTCAAGGAAACAGGAGATGTAGCTGACAGAGAGGAGTATAAAAATAGACAAAAGGAGGCCAAACACATTATCAGTGCTGCCAAAGTACAGAAAGAGGAGGAAATTGCTGAATCTATTAAAGGAGATAAAGCCTTTTTTTGATACATTAGTGATAGAAGGAAAAAATACAATGGGATCACTAAAATGAAAACTTGGCACAACATATATGTTGAGGGATGTAGCAAACCATTTAAACACTTATTAGGCCGCGTACACACGCGCGGACTGTTGGCCCAACTTTGTCCGTCCAACAGTTTGAGCGAACAGTCCGCTCAAACTTAGCATGGACGGACATGGCCACACACGACGGACGAACAGTTTGCTGAAACCGTGCGCGATGACGTGAACGGCACGTACGACGGGACGAAAAATACGACGTCCTATACACTGCAATGCAACCTTCCGACGTGGAAATCCTTTCTGAGCATGCGCGAGACTTAGTTGGCCGAACAAGCCTACACACGAGCGAACAGTCCGCTGAAACCTTGTTTCAGCGGACAGTTTTTCGGAATTTCCGTAAGACCTTGTTCGGCCAACTGTCCGCTGAAACTGTCCGCTGAAGCCCCACACACGAGCGGACTGTCCGCCCAAACACTGTTCAGCGGACAAGGTTGGGAGAACAGTCCGTGCGTGTGTACGCGGCCTTAGACATGTGCACACTGAGATATTTTGTTTTGGGATTTTGTTTTCACCGAAAAATAAATTTATTTAAGCGGTTCTTCACCCTAAAGGGGAAGTTCCGCTATTCTGATCCCTCCCCCCCTCCGGTGCCACAATAATCCAGGTAACTGCACACACTTCCGGCCAGACCGCCGCAGACCCCCGCAGATGCCCCCCGCCCCCCCCCCCCCCGTTGTGTTCTGGGAAACACACAGTTCCCAGAGACACAGCGGGGGACCATAAGAGACGCGCAGCGCGACTCGCGCATGCGCAGTAGGGAACCGGGCAGTGAAGCCGTCATGCTTCACTTCCCGATTCCCTGACAGAGGATGGCGGCGGGGGCGGCAGCGAGACGAGCGATCGCTCGTCATCTGCCGCCGACATCGCCGGACCCCGGGACAGGTAAGTGTGATTTTATTAAAAGTCAGCAGCTGCAATATTAGTAGCTGCTGGCTTTTAATATTTTTTTTTTAGGTGCAGAACCACTTTAGTTACTCCCAAAATTTGTTTATATTTATTTTGTTTAGTTAAAAAATGCATTTTTCTGAAAATCGGAAATAATGAAGGTGGAATCTGTCATGGAAGGCTGATGGTGTCTGTCGAATGTTCTAAGAAGATCCGACGGAGCAGCTGAACTGTACGACGCAATCCTAGATTTCTGGTGGAATGTTCCGCCTACAAGCTATGGTAGAATTCTAATGTTGTATGACACCAGTAATAATTGTATTTATTCATTATTATTACTAGTCAACCAACATTAGAATTCTTCTATAGCCTATGGGCGGAGCATTTCACCATAACTATCCACTCACGGCGACTGCTTCATGTCGAATCTTTGCTCTCTAAGTCGACTAATAGAGCTAAGGTTAGGCACATTCGACCACAGGTTTGATGGACGCAGATCGCTATTGTCAGCGTCATGTCAAATCTCCTATCTATATCAAACTGTTGTTGCAACGAAAATAAAGTGTTCGTTTATGTCGGATCTTTCGGTTTTCGGATTATGCACATTCGTTATCGATAACGAAAATACCCGAAATTCAGACGGAAACAAATGCACATGTCTATTACAGTAGGTGCCGCCGATATATCTCGCCGCTTCTACGGCTCAGGAGAGGGGGGGCCCTCGCTCGTCCCCACCACCTTTCCTGGCCGGCTGGGCTGCGTGCTCGGATAGGGGTCTGGTATGGATTTTGGGGGGGGGGGGGGGCACGCAGTTTTTCCGGCGAAGGGGATTCCCCTTAAAATCCCTACCGGACCTAAGGACCTGGTATGCCCCCGAGAAGGCATGCAGGCTTCATGAGTGAGGCGGCATTATCGCCTCGCTCTGGCTGCTATAGGAAAATGACATTTTCCTATTGCAGCCAGCGCAACGGTATCGCGCTGATTAGAGGAGCCTGTCGCCGGGAAACACAATATCAGCGGCACCTACTGTACTCATGTTCAGCCTTCTCAGACACTAACAATAACAAGTTGAGGGATCATGTTGGTTTTAGTAATGAAGGATAAGTTGGGGGATCATGTTGGTTTTAGTAATGAAGGATAAGTTGGGGGATCATGTTGGTTTTAGTAATGAAGGATAAGTTGGGGATCATGTTGGTTTTAGTAATGAAGGACAAGTTGGGGGATCATGTTGGTTTTAGTAATGAAGGACAAGTTGGGGGATCATGTTGGTTTTAGTAATGAAGGACAAGTTGGGGGATCATGTTGGTTCTAGTAATGAAGGACAAGTTGGGGGATCATGTTGGTTCTAGTAATGAAGGACAAGTTGGGGGATCATGTTGGTTTCAGTAATGAAGGATAAGTTGGGGGATCATGTTGGTTTTAGTAATGAAGGACAAGTTGGGGGATCATGTTGGTTTTAGTAATGAAGGACAAGTTGGGGGATCATGTTGGTTTTAGTAATGAAGGATAAGTTGGGGGATCATGTTGGTTTTAGTAATGAAGGACAAGTTGGGGGATCATGTTGGTTTCAGTAATGAAGGATAAGTTGGGGGATCATGTTGGTTCTAGTAATGAAGGATAAGTTGGGGGATCATGTTGGTTTTAGTAATGAAGGACAAGTTGGGGGATCATGTTGGTTCTAGTAATGAAGGACAAGTTGGGGGATCATGTTGGTTTTAGTAATGAAGGACAAGTTGGGGGATCATGTTGGTTCTAGTAATGAAGGACAAGTTGGGGGATCATGTTGGTTCTAGTAATGAAGGATAAGTTGGGGGATCATGTTGGTTTTAGTAATGAAGGATAAGTTGGGGATCATGTTGGTTTTAGTAATGAAGGATAAGTTGGGGGATCATGTTGGTTTTAGTAATGAAGGATAAGTTGGGGATCATGTTGGTTTTAGTAATGAAGGACAAGTTGGGGGATCATGTTGGTTTTAGTAATGAAGGACAAGTTGGGGGATCATGTTGGTTTTAGTAATGAAGGACAAGTTGGGGGATCATGTTGGTTCTAGTAATGAAGGACAAGTTGGGGGATCATGTTGGTTTCAGTAATGAAGGATAAGTTGGGGGATCATGTTGGTATCAGTAATGAAGGACAAGTTGGGGATCATGTTGGTTTCAGTAATGAAGGATAAGTTGGGGGATCATGTTGGTTCTAGTAATGAAGGATAAGTTGGGGGATCATGTTGGTTTTAGTAATGAAGGACAAGTTGGGGGATCATGTTGGTTCTAGTAATGAAGGACAAGTTGGGGGATCATGTTGGTTTTAGTAATGAAGGACAAGTTGGGGGATCATGTTGGTTCTAGTAATGAAGGACAAGTTGGGGGATCATGTTGGTTCTAGTAATGAAGGATAAGTTGGGGGATCATGTTGGTTTTAGTAATGAAGGATAAGTTGGGGATCATGTTGGTTTTAGTAATGAAGGATAAGTTGGGGGATCATGTTGGTTTTAGTAATGAAGGATAAGTTGGGGATCATGTTGGTTTTAGTAATGAAGGACAAGTTGGGGGATCATGTTGGTTTTAGTAATGAAGGACAAGTTGGGGGATCATGTTGGTTTTAGTAATGAAGGACAAGTTGGGGGATCATGTTGGTTCTAGTAATGAAGGACAAGTTGGGGGATCATGTTGGTTTCAGTAATGAAGGATAAGTTGGGGGATCATGTTGGTATCAGTAATGAAGGACAAGTTGGGGATCATGTTGGTTTCAGTAATGAAGGATAAGTTGGGGGATCATGTTGGTTCTAGTAATGAAGGATAAGTTGGGGGATCATGTTGGTTTTAGTAATGAAGGACAAGTTGGGGGATCATGTTGGTTCTAGTAATGAAGGACAAGTTGGGGGATCATGTTGGTTTTAGTAATGAAGGACAAGTTGGGGGATCATGTTGGTTCTAGTAATGAAGGACAAGTTGGGGGATCATGTTGGTTCTAGTAATGAAGGACAAGTTGGGGGATCATGTTGGTTCTAGTAATGAAGGACAAGTTGGGGGATCATGTTGGTTTTAGTAATGAAGGACAAGTTGGGGGATCATGTTGGTTCTAGTAATGAAGGATAAGTTGGGGGATCATGTTGGTTCTAGTAATGAAGGATAAGTTGGGGGATCATGTTGGTTTTAGTAATGAAGGACAAGTTGGGGGATCATGTTGGTTTTAGTAATGAAGGATAAGTTGGGGGATCATGTTGGTTTTAGTAATGAAGGATAAGTTGGGGGATCATGTTGGTTCTAGTAATGAAGGATAAGTTGGGGGATCATGTTGGTTTTAGTAATGAAGGACAAGTTGGGGGATCATGTTGGTTTTAGTAATGAAGGATAAGTTGGCGGATCATGTTGGTTTTAGTAATGAAGGATAAGTTGGGGGATCATGTTGGTTTCAGTAATGAAGGATAAGTTGGGGGATCATGTTGGTTTTAGTAATGAAGGATAAGTTGGGGGATCATGTTGGTTTCAGTAATGAAGGATAAGTTGGGGGATCATGTTGGTTTTAGTAATGAAGGATAAGTTGGGGGATCATGTTGGTTTCAGTAATGAAGGACAAGTTGGGGGATCATGTTGGTTCTAGTAATGAAGGATAAGTTGGGGGATCATGTTGGTTTTAGTAATGAAGGACAAGTTGGGGGATCATGTTGGTTTTAGTAATGAAGGACAAGTTGGGGGATCATGTTGGTTTTAGTAATGAAGGATAAGTTGGGGGATCATGTTGGTTTTAGTAATGAAGGACAAGTTGGGGGATCATGTTGGTTCTAGTAATGAAGGATAAGTTGGGGGATCATGTTGGTTTTAGTAATGAAGGACAAGTTGGGGGATCATGTTGGTTTTAGTAATGAAGGACAAGTTGGGGGATCATGTTGGTTTCAGTAATGAAGGATAAGTTGGGGGATCATGTTGGTTTTAGTAATGAAGGACAAGTTGGGGGATCATGTTGGTTCTAGTAATGAAGGACAAGTTGGGGGATCATGTTGGTTTTAGTAATGAAGGACAAGTTGGAGGATCATGTTGGTTTTAGTAATGAAGGACAAGTTGGGGGATCATGTTGGTTTTAGTAATGAAGGACAAGTTGGGGGATCATGTTGGTTTCAGTAATGAAGGATAAGTTGGGGGATCATGTTGGTTTTAGTAATGAAGGACAAGTTGGGGGATCATGTTGGTTTTAGTAATGAAGGACAAGTTGGGGGATCATGTTGGTTTTAGTAATGAAGGACAAGTTGGGGGATCATGTTGGTTTCAGTAATGAAGGACAAGTTGGGGGATCATGTTGGTTTTAGTAATGAAGGATAAGTTGGGGGATCATGTTGGTTTTAGTAATGAAGGACAAGTTGGGGATCATGTTGGTTTTAGTAATGAAGGACAAGTTGGGGGATCATGTTGGTTTCAGTAATGAAGGACAAGTTGGGGGATCATGTTGGTTTTAGTAATGAAGGATAAGTTGGGGGATCATGTTGGTTCTAGTAATGAAGGACAAGTTGGGGGATCATGTTGGTTTTAGTAATGAAGGATAAGTTGGGGGATCATGTTGGTTTTAGTAATGAAGGACAAGTTGGGGGATCATGTTGGTTCTAGTAATGAAGGATAAGTTGGGGGATCATGTTGGTTCTAGTAATGAAGGACAAGTTGGGGGATCATGTTGGTTTTAGTAATGAAGGAAAAGTTGGGGGATCATGTTGGTTCTACTAATGAAGGATAAGTTGGGGGATCATGTTGGTTTCAGTAATGAAGGATAAGTTGGGGGATCATGTTGGTTTTAGTAATGAAGGACAAGTTGGGGGATCATGTTGGTTTCAGTAATGAAGGATAAGTTGGGGGATCGTGTTGGTTCTAGTAATAAAGGACAAGTTAGGGGATCATGTTAGTTCTAGTAATAAAGGACAAGTTAGGGGATCGTGTTGGTTCTAGTAATGAAGGACAAGTTGGGGGATCGTGTTGGTTCTAGTAATGAAGGACAAGTTGGGGGATCGTGTTAGTTCTAGTAATGAAGGACAAGTTGGGGGATCGTGTTAGTTCTAGTAATGAAGGACAAGTTGGGGGATCATGTTGGTTCTAGTAATGAAGGACAAGTTGGGGGATCGTGTTGGTTCTAGTAATGAAGGACAAGTTGGGGGATCGTGTTAGTTCTAGTAATGAAGGACAAGTTGGGGGATCGTGTTAGTTCTAGTAATGAAGGACAAGTTGGAGGATAATGTTGGTTCTAGTAATAAAGAATAAGTTGAGGGATCATGTTGTTTCTAGCCAAGGGAGGGAATCAGAGGAACGGATCCGCCTGAGCCAAGGGAGGGAAGCAGAGGAACGGATCTGCCTGAGCCAATGGGGGAAGCAGAGGAACGGATCTGCCTGAGCCAATGGGGGAAGCAGAGGAACGGATCTGCCTGAGCCAATGGGGGAAGCAGAGGAACGGATCTGCCTGAGCCAATGGGGGAAGCAGAGGAACGGATCTGCCTGAGCCAAGGGAGGGAAGCAGAGGAACACATCTGCCTGAGTGTGTCCAGGAAATGTGGGAAAAGCTGATCTAGAGGCATCTGAGATGTTATTAAAGGGGAACTCCACTGAATCTCATTATTTCTGGCTGACGAAGGTGTGAGAGAAACAGAAGATGGGAGTTCAAATCTATTATCAGCTCTGGAGGAAGGAAAAGCCTCAGTCTCCACATCACAAGATACAGAATTCTGCACTCACCTACTTAGCAGCAATCACTGTGGAGAAAATCATCCTCAAACCTCATAGCACTTTATCTCAGTCTGGGGGGCATTTATCAATTTCTGTGAAAACAAAGGAAATGCAAATCCGGGGCAATGACAGATAATTTTAATGAGACAGATAATGAGACAGATCATAAGACACATCATGAGACAGATTTTGATAACATTGTATCTTTCTTCATACATTGTTTGGGGGGCTCTTTTCTGGTCAGATTAGATCATCCATGGAAGTTCTGACTAATGGTCTTTTCCCGCTCCTCAGTGTGGATTCGGAGATGTTGGTGGAGGAAGGCTTCTCAGTGGTCAGTGTTGACGCCAGCGATAAGATGCTGAAATACGCCCTAAAGACACGCTGGAACCGGAGGAAAGAGCCGGCATTCGATCGATGGGGTATGGCTTGTCCTGTGTCCATGTCCTCTGTCCGCACCCTGTGTCCTCTGTCCACATCCTGTGTCCTTTGTCTGTGTCCGTGTCCTGTGTCCATGTCCTCTGTCCGTGTCCTGTGTCCATGTCCTCTGTCCGCATCCTGTGTCCTCTGTCCACGTCCTGTGTCCTTTGTCTGTGTCCGTGTCCTGTGTCCATGTCCTCTGTCCGTGTCCCAGTGTCCTCTGTCCGTGTCCCAGTGTCCTCTGTCTGTGTCCATGTCTTTGTTCTCTGTCTGTGTCCTATGTCCATGTCCTGTGTCCTCTGTCCTCATCATTTCTGTATGTTTCAGTGATTGAGGAGGGGAATTGGCTGACATTGGATCGGGATGTCACTCCTCCGGGAAGGGGATTCGATGCTGTTATTTGTCTGGGGAACTCATTCGCTCATCTTCCAGACTTTAAAGGTAATTGATTTCCTAACAATATACCAGCATCTAGCTTCTACCTGTATTGTGTGCAGGGCAGCCATCAGAAATTTTGGGGCCCCTTACACAGCTTTAGACTGGGGCACCCCGGACCTGACCACTAACATTCTCCAGGGCCTAGTAGCCATCTCACCAAGACCTTCAGTGCACCCACTTTTATTTTGCCACTCCTACAACTTGGTGTATGAAAATGAAGAGTGTATTCCAAGTCATCAGTGCTTTCAAGATTTAACAGTAAGCAATTATATTTTTGCCAAAAAAACCTGAATCCTGTCACCATTACATTTCACCTCTCCTTCCTTTACATGGCCATTTCATTCCACTACAGCAAAGAGACATCCCCATCCCGCAAAGAGACATCCCAATCCAGCAAAGAGACATCCCCTACAGTAAAAAGACAGCCCTGTCATGAAAGAGACATCCCCATCCCACAAAGAAACATCCAAATCAAAGCAAAGAAACATCCCTTACAGCAAAAAGACAGCCCTGCCATCAAGGAGACACGCTCGTCCCGCAAAGAGAAATCCCAATCCAGGAAAGAGGCATTCCCTTCAGCGGGAATGTCCTTCATTCCCTACATTTCCTACACGAGGATAGTGAGCAGCGACAATGCATACCTCAGTGATACTGTTCCTCTTGTCTTCCAGTTGTAGCACACGCTTCATGGAAAAATGGACAGGGCACTTGAGGCAGAACAGCGGTAGGAAGAGGAGGACTTCCTTGCCTCTCAAGGCCACCTTTTCCTGTGGGCCCACCAAACATAAAGGAAGAAGAGGAGGATTGTGTCAGCATGGACGTGGAGGATAACACTCAGCAGCAGTCTTCAAGGGATGGTTTTCAGTCCCCAAGAAACCCAAGGAGTATGTGGCTGGGAGGAAGTTGTTCCTGATCATGTGACCCTTAGTGACCCAGAGCACTCAGAATCAAATGCCTCTGCAAACTTACGCTGCATGGCATCCTGATTTTGCAAAGCCTGCGAAAGGAACCCAGGATTCGTGGTATCAAGGAGAGGGATCATTACTGGCTGACAACCCTTCTTGTTCCACGTTACAAGGGTAAGGTTGCAGAACTCATCCTGCCCTTGATGAGGGAGCAGAGGATGAAACAACATCTTCAGGATGCCTTGAAGAAAGGTTTGTGCAATGAGGCTTCGTTCAGTCAGAGGAAGAGTGGTGGAGAAGGTGGATGGCTGACCGATGCCTTTAGAACATTTTTCAGTCCTCGGCGCCAAGGTCTGATCGGTTCAAGCAACCATCACCAGTGTCTGCATTACATGGTGCAGGAATATCTAGGGGCAAGAGCAGACTTGGAGAGCTTTCCAACAGACCATCCACTGGGTTACTGGGTCTTGAGGATGGACCACTGGCCAGAACTTACTCAAAATGCAATTGAGCTACTGGCCTGCCCTGCATCCAGCGTTCTTTCTGAACGCACCTTCAGTGCTGCTGCAGGGTTTGTAACGGATCGTAGACCGCGCCTGTCCACCGACTCCGTTACAAATGAATCAGTCCTGGACCAGCAGCTACAGTATCAAGCACCGGATGCTGATGTAACTGATTCATTTTTCTATGGATGTGGGATCCCTTGTAGACTGCCTATGCTGAGTGACTATCCTATTCCTCCTCAATCTTGATGATGCTAACTGACCAACAATATTTTTGGTTTATAGTACCACCACCACTGCCTAAGGCCCCATTTTCTACTGTCCCTGTTTAACAGGGGCATGTAACTAAGATTTTTGATCTATTAGTTCACAGCAGGGCCCGTTCCAGCTGTTGTGCTTATTAAGGAAAGTTTTCCTGCACAGTATTTATAACTCAGTAATTTTTAACAATGATATTTTTAATATACAAATTCAATCTATTATCACCACAGTCTAAAAATATGACATTTATTCACCAGACATGTAATCATACAAAAATAGTTATATATATTGGTTGACATAAACAAACGTTACATAAAATATTAAATACCGATTGTGTTACATAAAATCTTGAATATCAATTTGAAACATCCGCTAAATTGGAGTGTAGTACCTTTGATGTGATTCAACAGTGATAAACTTCTCTGTAGAATCCATAACCTTGTAAAATGATAATTAGACAGAACGTCTGTATTTCACAAATTCAACCGTTACTATGCTGCAGGTAAGTAAGTGGTTAACAGCGTGAAATAAAATTGGACGTTTGTTATGTCATAAAATGGAAACTATTCAAAATAAAAAATATATATTGAAAATTGAATCTTTATAGAAAAATCTACAAGGCGGTTATTGATTTGGGAGAAAAATTATCAATTGTAAAATACTCAATACATCAATATTTAAGAGAACACAAATGAATATGAGATAAAATCAACACGACATAATTACCCATTCCAAAATGGCTACTGGTCTGAATTGCTGGTTACCAGAGTTTTTAGAATGGCTGCCGTGGCTTTCAAGATGGATACTCTTAAAGAGGAATTACTTCTTCTGACCTCCGAGTTCCAAAGCAATGTTCAGGAATCTTCATGAATGTAAGCCCTTGTACACACGGTCGGATATTCCAACGGAAAATGTCCGATCGGACCATGTTTGTCGGATAATCCGACCGTGTGTGGGCTCCATCAGACTGTTTCCGTCGGAATATCTGACCGACAAAGTTTGAGATGTGTAGAAGAATCCATAAAAACGACAATAAAAAAGAAAAATCCACCGCTCCAGGCTGATCCACCAAGAAACTGGCCACTCCAAACAGATAGGGGTCCCAGGTGCAGGCTGATTGCACTAGCCAAATGAAGGAACCGAAAAAACTCCGGATAGCCGCACTCCGGATCAGGTAAAATAAGTTGTGCCTTTATTATTTCCACCAAAAAACCTTCACATCATATGAGTTACAGCAGCAAAGGGATTTCACGCTAGCGCTAATTTTAGCGTGAAACGCGTCAGCATTCCCTGTTCTACATTCCCTTTGCTGCTGTAACTCGTATGATGTGAAGGTTTTTTGGTGGAAATAATAAAGGCACAACTTATTTTACCTGATCCGGAGTGCAGCTATCCAGAGTTTTTTCGGTTCCTTCATTCGACAAAGTTTGAGAGCTGGCTAAAAAAGTTCGGACAACATGATCCGATGTGCATCAGTTCCGATCATGTGTAGCCTAGTCCGACGGACAAAGTGCCACGCATGCTCATAAAATCTGAGACAGAAGCGCTCGGTCAGGTAAAACTACCGTTCGTAATCGATATAGCACATTTGTCACACTGCAATGTTAAAAATTCTTTAATGCAGCGCATTCTCTTTTTATTTATGATACTACAAGAATTAAGTTGTTTTGGTGCTCATATTCACTCTCATTTCTCCAAAACTTATTTCTTTATTCTTTTTCCTCATTTCATGAATATAATATTTTAATTCGTCACATCTCCCCAATCTTTTTTTTTTGTTTTTTTTTGTTTTAAATTTTTTGGTTAGTTTTTTTAATCAAGGACAGAGCACTGGAAGAGGCCATGGAGGAAGAAGAAGAGGAGGGGGTGGAGGAGAGAGGTGTGTCACAACCAATAGTAGCATTTTGGAGGCGTGGTGGCGGAACAACCTCCAACACTACTGCACCTTGTCCTGCATCCTTCCCAGCTGCCAGAAGAGTGACCCAATGGGCCGTGAAAGACGGGTAACGTCCCTGTCCATGCCTGCTGGACCATGAGTCAGCGGTAATATGCACCTTACCGCTGACCGCCCTGTCCAGCGAGGCAAGGACATTGCCTTCCACATGCCGGTAGAGAGCCGGAATCGCCTTCCGTGAGAAAAAATGGCATTTGGGAACCTCCCACCGAGGAACCGCACATTGTACAAACTAATGGAAGGGGGCCGAGTCTACCAACTGAAAAGGCAGCAGTTGAAGTGCTAGCAATTTAGCCAAGCTAGCATTCAACCGCTGGGCATGTGGATGGCTGGGAATGAACTTCTTTCGACGGTGCAGCAGCTGGGGCAGGGAAATTTGCCCTGTACAATCTGACCTCGGTGTACCGATAGCAGATTGCTCGCAAGTACTTGGCTGTTAAACACCTAATTCTACACCTTCATTCATCTCAGTGCAGGTTTCAGAGAGGACTGAAGGTGTAGTGGGATTGGAGATCCCAGCTGATGAGGAGCAAAGAGAAGTCCACTTTGTTCTTTGGTGCTGCTTTGCCAAATGACCCTAAGCCTGAGTGAGAGAGGATGAGGATGATGAGGACGGCTTGGTCATCCACTCTACCAAGTCTTCGGCATGTTGTGGCTCAACACGGCCAACTGCCAAGAAAAGGATGAGCGTGTCCCACAGCCACGTGCTGATGAGGATGCACCGTGTCCACGACCAGTACTGTTGCCTCTAGACACAAAGCCTGCTTGCCTTCTTTTTTATTGGCTTGTGACTGTCTGCCTCTCCTTGTTGGCCTTCCAGACATACTAATGGCCTGCAAGGAGATGTAGCTGTACAAAGCTGGGACATATATATATATATATATATAAAAATATATATATATATATAATTATACTGCAGCTAGCAGAATCAACTGCCTGCTTGTAGTATTATTAGTATGAGAACACCAGCAATTGTCTTCAGGTAAAGCTTTAGGTGCACACTGTGCAAAGGACACTAAAACAAAATAGTGCAACTCCCTGCCTGTATTTGTATGAGAACGCCGGCAATTGTATTCAGGTAAAGCTTTAGGTGCACACTGTGCAAAGGACACAGTACAGTAAGTGAAAACAGTGCAGCTCCCTGCCTGTTAGTATATTAGGAAGAGAATAACAGGAACGGATCTAGCTAAACTGAATACAGTGTATAAATATATATATACAAAACACCTGGGATGCATATATATCCTCTACACACTGTAACTGAAGCTAACTGACTCGCCTGCCTATTCTACCTAACTTAAATCAAATGACACAGTCTCTCTGTCTATCTCTCTCCACCACCACAACACACTACACAAGGCCGCCATGGCTGGCGGCCTTATATAGTGTGGAGAGCGTACTAAACCCCCTGAGACAGGGTGGCTTTGGCCAATCATGGCTCTCTGTTTTTTCTGCTCTGTAATTGGCCAAAGCATGCAGGTCATAGTGCATGCTTGGCCAATCAAGAGCCAGCAATGCACTGTGATACCCCAGTGAATTATTTGCTGTGACGTGCCAATCAAACTCGGCTCGAACGCCCATAACGTTCGGAATTCACCGAACGGGCAAACAGATGATGTTCGAGTCTAACACGAAGCTCATCCCTGGAAGTATGACATGTTTTATTAAAACAAACAAAATGATCCTTTACAATCACTTTAAGCAGCCAGGTGAGAGTGGCTGGCCTCTTAAACAGAATACATGGAGAGGTAAAATGACAGACAAACATTACTGCATATACTTGACACTGTATAATCTGTAATCACAGTGGGAGTGATCTGTATAATCTGTAATCACAGTGGGAGTGATCTGTATAATCTGTAATCACAGTGGGAGTGATCTGTATAATCTGTAATCACAGTGGGAGTGATCTGTATAATCTATAATCACAGTGGGAGTGATCTGTATAATCTGTAATCACAGTGGGAGTGATCTGTATAATCTGTAATCACAGCGGGAGTGATCTGTATAATCTATAATCACAGCGGGAGTGAGATGTATAATCTGTAATCACAGCGGGAGTGATCTGTATAAAATGTAATCACAGCGGGAGTGATCTGTATAATCTATAATCACAGCGGGAGTGATCTGTATAATCTGTAATCACAGCGGGAGTGATCTGTATAATCTGTAATCACAGTGGGAGTGATCTGTATAATCTGTAATCACAGCGGGAGTGATCTGTATAATCTGTAATCACAGCGGGAGTGATCTGTATAATCTGTAATCACAGCGGCAGTGAGCTGTATAATCTGTAATCACAGCGGGAGTGATCTGTATAATCTGTAATCACAGCGGCAGTGATCTGTATAATCTGTAATCACAGCGGCAGTGATCTGTATAATCTGTAATCACAGCGGCAGTGATCTGTATAATCTGTAATCACAGCGGCAGTGAGCTGTATAATCTATAATCACAGCGGCAGTGAGCTGTATAATCTGTAATCACAGCGGCAGTGAGCTGTATAATCTGTAATCACAGCGGCAGTGATCTGTATAATCTATAATCACAGCGGCAGTGATCTGTATAATCTATAATCACAGCGGGAGTGATCTGTATAATCTATAATCACAGCGGGAGTGATCTGTATAATCTGTAATCACAGCGGGAGGGATCTGTATAATCTATAATCACAGCGGGAGTGAGCTGTATAATCTGTAATCACAGCGGGAGTGATCTGTATAATCTATAATCACAGCGGGAGTGATCTGTATAATCTATAATCACAGCGGGAGTGAGCTGTATAATCTGTAATCACAGCGGGAGTGATCTGTATAATCTGTAATCACAGCGGGAGTGATCTGTATAATCTATAATCACAGCGGCAGTGAGCTGTATAATCTGTAATCACAGCGGCAGTGATCTGTATAATCTATAATCACAGTGGGAGTGATCTGTATAATATGTAATCACAGTGGGAGTGATCTGTATAATATGTAATCACAGTGGGAGTGATCTGTATAATCTGTAATCACAGCGGGAGTGATCTGTATAATCTGTAATCACAGCGGCAGTGATCTGTATAATCTGTAATCACAGCGGGAGTGATCTGTATAATCTATAATCACAGCGGGAGTGATCTGTATAATCTGTAATCACAGCGGCAGTGATCTGTATAATCTGTAATCACAGCGGGAGTGATCTGTATAATCTATAATCACAGCGGGAGTGATCTGTATAATCTATAATCACAGCGGGAGTGATCTGTATAATCTGTAATCACAGCGGGAGGGATCTGTATAATCTATAATCACAGCGGCAGTGAGCTGTATAATCTATAATCACAGTGGGAGTGATCTGTATAATCTATAATCACAGCGGGAGTGATCTGTATAATCTGTAATCACAGCGGCAGTGATCTGTATAATCTGTAATCACAGCGGGAGTGATCTGTATAATCTATAATCACAGCGGCAGTGATCTGTATAATCTATAATCACAGCGGGAGTGATCTGTATAATCTATAATCACAGCGGGAGTGATCTGTATAATCTGTAATCACAGCGGCAGTGATCTGTATAATCTGTAATCACAGCGGGAGTGATCTGTATAATCTGTAATCACAGCGGCAGTGATCTGTATAATCTGTAATCACAGCGGGAGTGATCTGTATAATCTATAATCACAGCGGGAGTGATCTGTATAATCTGTAATCACAGCGGCAGTGATCTGTATAATCTGTAATCACAGCGGGAGTGATCTGTATAATCTATAATCACAGCGGGAGTGATCTGTATAATCTATAATCACAGCGGGAGTGATCTGTATAATCTGTAATCACAGCGGCAGTGATCTGTATAATCTGTAATCACAGCGGGAGGGATCTGTATAATCTATAATCACAGCGGCAGTGAGCTGTATAATCTATAATCACAGTGGGAGTGATCTGTATAATCTATAATCACAGCGGGAGTGATCTGTATAATCTATAATCACAGCGGGAGTGATCTGTATAATCTATAATCACAGCGGCAGTGAGCTGTATAATCTATAATCACAGTGGGAGTGATCTGTATAATCTATAATCACAGCGGGAGTGATCTGTATAATCTATAATCACAGTGGGAGTGATCTGTATAATCTATAATCACAGCGGGAGTGATCTGTATAATCTGTAATCACAGCGGCAGTGATCTGTATAATCTGTAATCACAGCGGGAGTGATCTGTATAATCTATAATCACAGCGGGAGTGATCTGTATAATCTATAATCACAGCGGGAGTGATCTGTATAATCTGTAATCACAGCGGCAGTGATCTGTATAATCTGTAATCACAGCGGGAGTGATCTGTATAATCTGTAATCACAGCGGGAGTGATCTGTATAATCTATAATCACAGCGGGAGTGATCTGTATAATCTGTAATCACAGCGGCAGTGATCTGTATAATCTGTAATCACAGCGGGAGTGATCTGTATAATCTATAATCACAGCGGGAGTGATCTGTATAATCTATAATCACAGCGGGAGTGATCTGTATAATCTGTAATCACAGCGGCAGTGATCTGTATAATCTGTAATCACAGCGGGAGTGATCTGTATAATCTGTAATCACAGCGGCAGTGATCTGTATAATCTGTAATCACAGCGGGAGTGATCTGTATAATCTATAATCACAGCGGGAGTGATCTGTATAATCTGTAATCACAGCGGGAGTGATCTGTATAATCTGTAATCACTGTATGAAAGCCACTGTTACGTTGTCATGGGACCAACCGGGCCCTTATGTGGTGGTAGAAGCTGACCCACTGGAGGAACATAACAGGATTAAACTGGTTCCGGAAGATCGCACCCACTAGGGCTTTACTGAGAAGCGGGGGCCAAATTCCGGAACGTTACCAGCCATCCAATCAGCCCGAGGCCTCAAATGGTGATTGGGAAAGTAAATACTGCCACCTCAGTGACAGGGGAAGACTTAATGCGGAAGGAAAATGGAAGAGAGACTCCTGTCCAGTGCCCAAATCTGTCCCCCCCAGATGGGAAGAGAGGATTAAAGCTCAACTAGCAGAAAATGTTCTCCAAGAATTACTTGAATGTGGGTTGTGCCCGGAGTGCTCAATACTGAACTTCCCAAGAAAGAGCTAGAAGAATCCCTCCGTGTGACCTGGAGGACCTTGGAGAACAGTTGGCTGAGCTGAAAAAGTCGGGGGTCATTAGGGAATCCAAGAGCCCTTATACCTCTCCTATTGTGGTGGTGAGAAAGAAAAATGTGTCCCTCCAGATGTGTATTGACTACCTAACTTTGAATCTGAGGACTATTCCAGATCAGTACACAACCCCTTGCATAGAAGAGGCCCTGCAATGCTTATCAGGGGCTAGATGGTTCAGTGTTCTGGATCTGAAGAGTGGATATTATCAGATAACCATGCATCAGGGGGACCGAGAGAAGACGGCCTTCATCACTCCTCTAGGATTATTGTAATTTGACCGAATGCCACGGTGGTTAACAGGGGCCCCTGCCACCTTTCCGAGACTGATGGAGAAAACAGCGGGAGACATGAATTGGATAGTGTCAGTGTAGATATCATCGTTTTTGGCGAAACGTTGGAGGAGCATGAAGCTCAATTTGGAGAAAGTTTTCCAATGATTACACACTAAGCCCTTGTACACACGGTCGGAGAATCCGTCGGAATGTGTCCTATCGGACCGTGTTGTCGGATAATCCGACTGTGTGGTATGCATTGGACTGTTTCCGTCGGAATATCTGTCGGACCAAATTTTCCAACATGTTGGAAATATTTTCCGACCAACTGGTCCGATAGGATATACTCCGATCATGTGTAGAGAATTTCGATTGGACAAAGTGCCACGCATGCTCAGATCAAATTCCTACATCAAAGCTATTGGCTACTAGCCTGAACGTAGTCCCATCGTAACGAAATTACGTCATCACGTTCTGAAAGATCGGATTTTTCGACAACTTTGTCCGACCGTGTGTATGCAACTGTTTCGGACAAAATCCGACGGATTTGGTTGTCGAAGTGTTCGACCGTGTGTACGGGGGCTAAGGGTTAGAAGTTGTTATTAGAGAAGTGTCAATTCTATCAGACTTCAGACATCTTGGACATGTAGTCTCAGCCAAGGGAGTAGCTACTGATCCTCAGAAGTTGGAGGCTGTTACTTCCTGGCCTCGCCCAAGCATTGTCACTGAATTGAGGTCATTTTTGGGTTTCTGCTCATACTATAGAAAATTTGTGAAGAATTTTTCACAGACTGCCAAATCTCCGAATTACTTATAACAGAAGCAAACGGGTGATGACCTGCAGAAGGCCCACACTGGAGGCCCATGGAAGCAACAAGAGTCAATTCAAGAGCAATGGACAGTGAAATGCAAAAGAGCCTTTGAACGCTTGAAAAGGAGCCTTATTGAAGCACCTGTCTTGGCCTATGCTGATCCCTCTAAACCTTACGAATTGCATGTGCATGCTAGCAGAGATGGCCTAGGGGGAGTGTTGTATCAAGAGTCGGAGGGAAAACTCCACCCTGTGGCCTATGGGAGTCGCAGTCTCACTCCCCCTGAGAAGAATTATCTGGTACACAAATTGGAGTTCCTGGCCCTCAAGTGGGCTTTAGTGGACAAGCTAAGAGATTTTCCATATGGGGCCATGTTTGTGGTGACAATGCATAATAACCCGTTGACTTACTTGCTGTATTCCTGTATTCCTCCGGACATCAGTGGTTGGCTGCTCTGTCTGTCATGGTTATGCAGTAATCTTTCTCTGTCAGCTTACCTTTCCTCATGTGTTCAGACTAAGAGGCCAGCCACTCTCACTTGGCTGTTTTTATAACCTCTCCTCTAAGTGTGGCTCCACCCCAGGCCTTATCAGGGAACCCTATATTAACCTGTGCACTGCAAGCCAGCGGTGCTGATCAACCATTGTGTATTCATTGTGTGTTTGGCTTCCTGTTTCCTGCTTGCCGTGTGCTCTTCATTTGTCTCTGTTACCGACCTTGATGTGTTCTCAACTATTCCTGTCTGCTTGTGACCCTGACCTTTTTAGCGTGTCCTCGGCTATTCCTGATTGCCTGTGACCCTGAATCTTTGGCGTGTACTCTGTTGTCCTTGTCTGCTTGTGGTCCAGACTTTGGCTTATTCCCTTACTATCCCTATCCTCCTGTTGCCTACAGTGGGCGTGAGATAGGGGACCCTGGGGGTCTCGACCTGGAGCCAGTTGCAGCCCAGTCCATCCTCACCACTAGAGGCTCTGGTGAACACCTGCTGGCTCTTAGACTCCGCACCCTAGGGAATCTTGCGATCTACCCCAGTGGGATTCGTGTTGGTGTTCCAGCGGCCCTGCCTTTCTTTACCACCCAGACCTCCATCCACAGCAGTCAGCTGTAGGGTTCACTACCTTGCAGTGCATACCTGATCCCAACGGTGTGTATCTGTCACCTCGCCTCAGGTGGCCTGACAGTTTGATCAGCCATGGACCCAGCTGACGTGCCGCTTCCTGCAGATGATCCATTACAGGGCTTAGTCCGTAGACTTGAGACCCAGGAATCGCATCAGACCCAAGTGATGCGATTCCTTTGGGATTTGGTCTCCTATTTTGCACAGGTTCAGACCTCATTAGGATCCCCGGTTCAACAACCTCAACCAGTCACAGCCACACATTCATTACAACTGCCAGCTCCGGGCCGCTTCTCTGCGGACTCCAAGGCCTGCAGGGGATTCCTTAGCCAGTACACAATTAATTTTGAACTCCAGCCCCAAAATTTTCTGTCCAATCGGGTGAAGGTAGCATATATTATATCCCTCCTGCCCTGTGAGGCGTTGGCCTGGGCTGCTCCTCTGTCGGAACTGAATGATCCAGTGTTTTCTAGCCTACCTGATTTCTTGAAACTTTTTCGGAATATCTTCGAGGAACCGGGTCGTGTCTCCTCAATGGCTAGAGCTCTTTTATGTCTCCGTCAAGAGTCCACTTCTGTGGGACAGTATGCTCTTCAGTTCTGTATCCTCACAGCGGAATTGAGCTGGAATAATGAGGCCCTAGTTGCAACCTTTTTACATGGCCTCTCTGATAGAGTGAAGGATGAATTAGCAGGAAGATCCCTTCCTGCTGATCTGGACAGTGTCATCACCTTGTGTAACCAGATCGATATTTCAGGAGAGGGCCCTGGAAAAAAGACGCCAGCACTCCCCGTTCTTTAGGCAGCCTGAGCCCCCAGTCCCTTCTCTTCGATCCGAGGAGCACCCCCTGCCTACCGAGGAACCTATGCAGTTGGGCCGGACAAAGTTATCTCCCGAAGAACACGCTGGGCGCAGAACTCTGGGCCTATGTCTCTATTGTGGGGCCAAAGGTCATTTCCGTGACACTTGTTTCCTTTCTACGGAAAAAGCTCAGGGCTAATACATCTGGAAGGTGGAGTATTAGATCCTGAGATATCACCTTCACCTTCTCGACTTCTCCTTTCTGTATTCCTTCATGACGGAGCTTCCTCTCGTTTGGTCTCGGCAGAACTGGATTCCAGAGGCACTGCCAATTTCATGGATTGGGAAACTGCATCTTCCATGAGACTTACCCTTTTGCCCCTTACAACACCATTGGTGGTCTTGGCGATTGATGGCACTGTTGTCCCAGGGGGCCCTATCCGCTTCCAGACCCTCCCTGTTATGATGTCGGTAGGGACACTCCACCGGGAGTGGATATCCTTCCTTGTCTTACCTAAGGCTTCATCTCCTATCATATTAGGTCTTCCTTGGTTATGGCTCCATTCTCCACACGTTGACTGGACAGCTGGACAGATCCTGGCTTGGGGTTCCTCCTGTTCCTCTTCCTGCCTACTCAAGGGTACCCCAGAAAAAAACTTCCTGTTGCCACCATCCCAGTATCTTCTGCTCTTCCCGCTGTATATAGCAATTTCTGGGATGTGTCCTGCAATAGTCGGACTGATGTACTCTCTAGATCATGTGGCACTCTGCATGAGGAGCCCACCCATGAACCTGAGCCGATAATTTACTCCAGTTTGCATTACCATTTACCTTTTCCTGTCCCTAATCTCCCTTGGATGCACAGCCAGGCTAACTTGTCTGCAAGTTCCACAGTCGCTATGTCCTGTGATGTGATTGAGATACTATTCAGTAGGCCTCTGCATGAGTTATGCCTGTCCAGCCCATGCCCAGTGAGCTTCCTGCTTTTTCTTATTCAGGACCTTCTGTAACCTGGTCTCACCCTACTACTACTATGTCCATTCAAACCTGTCTAAGAGGCTCAATCCATCCTTTGGATAGACTGCCCCATTCAGAGTTTTCAACCTTTGTTTCAGGACTCTCTGCATTCTGCTTGTGTTTCAGCTATCCAGCTTGACTCCTGTGACACATCACCTTCTAACCAACCTGGTCTCAGGGATCCACTGACCTCTGCCCAGTC
This sequence comes from Lithobates pipiens, assembly GCF_037356315.1. NCBI lineage: Eukaryota > Metazoa > Chordata > Amphibia > Anura > Ranidae > Lithobates > Lithobates pipiens. Next base: position 85,230 of record NW_027507770.1, on the reverse strand, counting down.
ATGATCCTGTGCTGGATGTCCAGCTCATCTTTAAGGGTCTGGGGTACCCTGCTCAGACTCCTGATGGTCTTCTCATGCCCTTATTCATTCCTAAGAAGCCTTTAGTCCTCAGTAAGTCCTCTTGTCCTCTCCCTACCTCAGTTCCGGTCTCTGAGGATAACCTAAAGTACGAGGTTAGTCAAGTTCTGGATTCCCGGTGCTGTAGAGGCATTCTTCAGTGCCTCGTACATTGGTACGGGTTTAGTCCTGAGGAGAGGTCTTGGATCACTGCATCTGAGATCTTTGTGCCTCGTCTGTTGAGGTTGTTTCATCTGGAGTTTCCTTTAAGCCTGGGCCCAGGTGGGGGAGGGGGAGGCCGCTTAAGAGGGGGGTACTATCGTGGTTATGCAGTAATCTTTCTCTGTCAGCTTACCTCTCCTCATGTGTTCAGACAAAGAGACCAGCTACTCTCACCTGGCTGTTTTTATAACCTCTCCTCTAAGCATGGCTCCACCCCAGGCCCTATCAGGGAACCCTATATTAACCTTTGCACTTCAAGCCAGCGGTGCTGATCAACCATTGTGTATTCATTGTGTGTTTTGGCTTCCTGTTTCCTGCTTGCCATGTGCTCTTTGTTTGTCTCTGTTACCGACCTTGGCGTGTTCTCGACTATTGCTGTCTGCTCACCTCCTGACCTTTTGGCGTGTCCCCGACTGACTATCCCTGTTTGCCTGTGACCCTGAACCTTTGGCGTGTACTCTGTTGTCCTTGTCTGCTTGTGGCCTTGACCGTGGCTTATTCCCTTACTATACCTACCCTCCTGTTGCCTACTGTGGGCTTGAGTTAGGGGACCCTGGGGGTGGCAACCTGGAGCCAGTTGCAGCTCAGTCCATCCTCACCACTAGAGGCTCTGGTGAACACCTGCTGGCTCTTAGACTCCGCACCTTAGGGAATCTTACGCTGTACCCTGGTGGGATCTGTGTTGGTGTTCCAGCAGCCCTGCCTTCCTTTATCACCCAGACTCCCATCCGCAGAAGTCAGCCGTAGGGTCAACAACCTTGCAGTGCACTCCTGATCCCAACAGTGTGTATCTGTCACCTGGTCTCAGGTGGCCTGACACTGTCTGAGTTCTGGTTCAGTCTGAAATATCGGCCAGGAGTGGGAAACCGAGACGCTGATGCTCTTTCCAAAAGACTTTACGCCATGAATACTGGTCAGAAGAGTTGGGTCCATTTGCCAATGAAGGGAGTACTGGCTGTATGCCATGGAGTAGAACATAGGCATCAAGGGGCAACAGGGACTGAAGCTGTGGGGGTCACTCCTGCTGGAGTGCCAAGACATTACTGTGATTTGACACAAGTGCATAGTAAAGAATAGCCTCAATTAACTAGCGAGGACATGAGGAGGGACCAACGTGAATACTCATTGAGTAGCCTTATAAAAAAATCCTTGTCAGGTTGAGATCCTCAGATGCTGTTAAGTAGTTCCCTTGATGGAGCTAAAGTAGTTCATAAAGAATGGGAATGAATGCGGTTAGAAGACGGTTGTCTACCGAAAAGGCCCATCTGAGGAACCAGAAGGTGTTCGCCAAATGTTCCTTCCTGAGAGACACCGATTAACAGTGTTGACTGCTCTCCAAGATGACCATGGCCACTTAGGTCCAGATAGAAACTTTAAGTTAGAGTCCGAAGAATCGGGGACCAATGGAGCTGGTGTTACTAAAATCAAAAAAGCTGCGCTATACAAAATAAAAATATAAAAATTTAATTAAATTACAAATAGTCCATATATTGTGTCAAACCAATTAAGGCCAGATAACGTGATCACAAATAAATAAAAAATCATAAAGTCTCTGAATTATGAAGACCGCGGTGCACATGCATGAACTCCAAAAGTGTGCCCGATCACCCAGAAGTAGATTGTGCTTACCAAATAGCAAGCATTAAAGGCGATCGGCTAAACCCAGCCTAGAGCCTCTAAGCTTGCAGATGTCCACACCTCGGATAGGAACCACATATAGTTAAAAGCTGCGTCCACCAAACAAGGTCTGTACGCTGTCAAAAATGGCTCTCTGATACCGCCCGTCCTCGCCGAGCTGGTGTGCATTGATTTCTTGTGCTTGGAACCTGGCTTGAGTAGGTGGAGTAATGTCCTGATTGGAACAGATCACTTTTCTCATTATGCTCAGGCTTTCCCCACTAGGGATCAACAAGCCAGTACTGTAGCAAAGACCCTAGTAGAGAGGTTTTTCATTTATTACAGACTGCCTCAGCGTCTACACTCAGGTCAAGGTGGGGATTTTAAGAGCAAGCTAATCCGAAGGTTGTGTGAACTCTTGAGTATCAAAAAATCCAGAACCACTCCTTACCATCCCCAAGGAGACCCACAACCTGAGCATTTCAATCGTACCCTAATGAACATGTTAGGAACCCTTCCTTTGGAGAAGAAACAACATTGGGGAGATCACATTGCTGCAATGGTTCATGCTTACAATAGCACAGCGAATGACTCTACTGGATACTCCCCCTACCGGTTGATGTTCGGCAGGGAAGCTCCTTCGCTAGTGGATTTGGCTTTTGGGACAAAGATCACACAGCCCAGGCCTCTTACTGAGGGTACGTTGATAGACTTCAAAAAATGTAAAGACTGCCTATGAGAAAGCTAGAAAAGCTTCTACCACCAGAGAACAGAGAAACAAGTAAAACTTTGATCTCAGTGTAAAGCCCCATACACACTATCAGATTTTCTGCTGATTTTTGTGTTCAGATTTACCAAAACCATGTAGTGAAGGGCCGGCCTGATTGCATACACATTGAAACTCCTAAGGTTTGACCTCATATTATATGGTTTTGGTAAATCTGAAGACAAAAATCTGCAGAAAATCTGATAGTGTGTATGGGGCTTAAGGGTTCAAGACCTGCAACCTGGAGATCGGGTGTTGTGCAATCTGGGAGGGCCTGGGAAACATAAGCTGGCTGGTCGATGGCACTCCCAGCCCTATATTGTCTGTAAAAGATTACCACCCAGTGTATCAGATCCACCCTGAAGGCTAGACTGGCCCCCTGAAAACTTGGCATTAAAATCGTTTGTGCTTATATCCAAGGCTGTCAGAATGCCTTCATCCCCTTGCACAGAGGCCTATCAGACTCCTACCTTGAGGCCTGGGATTGATCTGGCCATGAACCCATGCCTCCATATAAGGAGAGTGATGAGCAAGAACTAGCCCTTGATTAGCTATGGGTTCCCCCCTCTGAAGACGACCCTACCCCTCGTCAGATTTCAAGGGGAAACCGTGAGGAAGCACATTCTGACCGGAAGGCCCGATTTCTTCTTCCTGAAGTTGGAGCCCCACCCTACAAGAGGAAAGGAGGAACTTAAGATGGAACTTAGTGAGACATCTAATGTACCGCTGACCCCCCAAGGATCTGATGATATTTCATTGGGCCTGTACTCTGCTCTCTTACCCCCAAACAAATTGGCTCAACCCGCTTGACACAGCTGTGTAACAGTGTTAATGTGAAGCTTAACCACTTCAGCCCCGGAAGATTTTACCCCCTTCCTGACCAGAGCACTTTTTGCAATTTTCGTTGCTTTAACTGACAATTGCGCAGGTCGTACAACGTGGTTCCCAAATAAAATTGACGTCCTTTTTTCCCCACAAATAGAGCTTTCTTTTGGTGGTATTTAATCACCTCTGCGGTTTTTATTTTTTGTGCTATAAACAAAAAAAAGCGACAATTTTGAAAAAAAAAATTTTTTTTACATTTTGCTATAATACATATCCCCAAAAATATACATAAAACATTTTTTTCCTCAGTTTAGGCTGATACGTATTCTTCTACATATTTTTGCTGAAAAAAAATCACAATAAGCAATTGATTGGTTTGCACAAAAGTTATAGCGTTTACAAAATAGGGGATAGTTTTATGGCATTTTTATAAAAAAAAAATTCTGAGTTTTTTTTTTATCATGACTGCAACATTATGGCTGACACATCGGGCGTTTTTAGGACCATTGTCATTTATACAGCAATGAGTGCAATACAAATGCACTGATTCCTGTGCAAATGACACTGGCAGTGAAAGGGATAACTACTAGGGTGTAGGGTTTACGTGTGCCCTTGGGAGTGTTTCTAACTGTGGGGGAGCGTGGCTGTGTATGACACGTCACTGATCTCTGCTCTGATCACAGGGAGCAGAGATCAGTGGCACTCTGACTATGCAGAACAGGGAGATGCTTGTTTACATTAGCATCCCCCTGTTCTTCCTTTCTCTGAGGCCATCGCGGGTATCCCCACGGCGACCGAGTCCGCGGGGCCCGCGATCCGACTCATGGAGCTTGCCACTGGCGGTGTGTGCGCGCCCACTAGCCGCCTCTTAAAGGGCCACGTACAAGTACATGATTCTGCCTGTACGAACCCTTCTGCCGATGTATTTCGGTGTGAGGCGGTCGGGAAGTGGTTAACAACCAGGAACAATACCACAATAACAATGTGCATATAGTATATCTTGACTGTTACCGGGGCGTCCTTTGTTCCACCTGTTAGGAGAATAAATAAGCTTCACACCACTACCAATTATGATTAACCAGAATGTAACTTTACTGAGACTGGTTTAAAACAATGGTTACAATAACTATATCAACATCAAAACTTAATGTGATAATGCAATTGGCATTCACAAGTTATTAACACTTAAAGATTCCTTGAATAATCCATGTAAGCACATCTCCAAGTGGGACTAGTGTCCAGAGTGACAATGCCTCGACTCTGGGCACCTTCCCACTTCCAGTATGGCCGCACTGAGCACACTAATGCAAAGTTATCACAGTACAGTCAGTACAATTACTCAAGGGCTTCCCCCTGAGGTATGATGCAGTCCTTTGCTACTGTAAATGAAAGCTAAAGTCTCCCAGTGTAGAGTGTAATCTTTGATCTTCTTTCTTCTGCTAGCTATTATACTGCAGTGTTTGTAATCCAAGGGTTTAACAAATACTGAAGTGGTATACAGTGGAGAGTGGCAACAATTCCTGCTCTGCAACACACTTATAAATGTCTCCGGTGTAGATATCCCTTAACCGCCAGTCACCTATCAGCGAAATATAGGCTTGAGGCCTGATTGAGCCCAGTCTATAGGGATGATACCTCTCCGTGTGGCACTACAGGTCTCAATAACTCTGTAGGATGAGTCTAAATGTGTTAGGTGCATTAAATAACTTCTGGGCATCAGCCCTCTCACCACACCAGGCCTGGAAAGCTGGAAACCTCCGCTCCGGTTCTGTGTCCTGCTGCCAGCCAGCACCATCACGCTGCTCCTCTCTGCAAGATAACCGGGACCCTCGCTTGGCTCCGTAAGATGTTCTGAGTCCTCAGATCTGGTCACACAGCTTCTCCAGCACTCTGTAGTAAGGCACAGTCAATGAGAGCTGTTCCGCTCCACACAGTCTAGAATACTCTTGCAGAGATCCTTGCAGGCAGACCATGCATTCAGAAGAGAAAGAAAATGGCGGGCCTTTTATTACCTACCCAGCATGCAGTTCAGCCACTCAGGCCGCGTACACACGGGCGGACTGTTCGTCCAACTTTGTCCGCTGAACAGTGTTTGGGCGGACAGTCCGCTCGTGTGTGGGCGTTCAGCGGACAGTTTCAGCGGACAGTTTGACGAACAAGGTTTTTCGGAAATTCTGAAAAACTGTCCGCTGAAACTTTGTTTGAGCGAACAGTCCGCTCGTGTGTAGGCTTGTTCGACAAACTAAGTTCCGCGCATGCTCAGAAAGGCTTAACACGCCGAAAGCTATAATGCAGTGTATAGGACGTCGTATTTTTCGTCCCGTCGTACGTGCCGTTCACGTCATCGCGCACGGTTTCAGCAAACTGTTCGTACGTCGTGTGTGGCCATGTCCGTCCATGCTAATTTTGAGCGGACTGTTTGCCGAAACTGTTTGACGGACAAAGTTGGGCGAACAGTCCGCGCGTGTGTACGCGGCCTCAGTGTTCATGGGTAGGTGAGTGGGCATTGTGGGTAGGTGAGTCCTTTCACAAAGTAAATAAGTGAATCACTTCCTGCTTAATTAACAGGTGAAAATGAAACAAGTCATTTTAGATTGAATACACCAGAGGAAGCCAAATACCATTCTAGCATCATTGCCTATTGTACAACATTACATGGCAAAAATACCGGCACTACATATATATATATTGTATCTTCATACTGTTAAACTGTTCTTAAGCTGTCTCTGGGGAATTCTTCTACATAGTCTGGACTGTTATTCAGAACTTGATTGATCCATTGCCCTCCATGTAAATGAATACTACTTTGCTACTCCAGTAAAATCTGAGTTAATATAAACATATTGATCTGTGTGACATGTCATTTAAAGGTGTTGGTGGAAAGATGTCTGAATCCAGAGTATCAGGTGGGTTGGAAGGTTTACAGGGTCATGGTAATGCAGATGAGCAGGTAAATCCAAGCAGTTCTCTCTCAAGGGGGCCGTACACTAGCTAGCACTGTAGGGCTGACACTGGCTCAGCCAGGCCCAAAGCAAAGGCCCTTTACAGGCAGGGACTGCGGACCCCTATGGTGTAGCAAAATATAGAAAGTTGCAGTGCTAGCTGTACCTGTGGCTACTTCTGCCAGTACCACCTCTTTGGGCACTGCTAGCCCTCCTGGCTGCAGCTGCCTCTCTCCACTGCCCGTGCCACCACCATCCTCCAGACTGGCTCTGCACCAATCCCAGACTGCTCTATCTCAGTCCTCTCAGGCATGCCTCCCAGTCCTCCTGATGGTGCGCTCACTCACCAGCCCTCCTGGCTGCCTCTGTGGAACTCCTGGAGACTTACCCAGCAGTGTTCTCCTGCTGTCCTCTCTTGCTCCTCCTGTGCCTTCTGGCCAGACCGCCTCTGTGGGTTGAAAGTGGGCCCTGTCCGCACCCAAGCCCAGGCCCAAGGTCATTCCCCCCCCCTCCCCCGACTAGAGAAATCCCTCCAAGGCACCGACAGCCTAACACTCCATCTCCAACTTCGTCCCAAAAAACTCCTCCCCAGCTGGACTGACCCATTTAGAAGACACAGGTGGACCATGCTGCTTAATAAGGGATACATTTTATTAGAGAAATATATTTAATACAATGGTGTGCGCATGCATGGCTGAAGCGTGATGCAGCTGCTCTTAAACAGACAACGTTGTCTATTTTTATTATGATCTTGGTGTTGGTGCTGGGGACCTGGTCTTGGCCCCTTTTGTATTAAATATATTTTTCTAATAAAATGTATCCCTTATTAAGCAGCATGGTCGGCCTGTGTCTCTTCTCAGTGGGAGTCTCTCTATAGTATTTAGGCACAGAGGCCGCACTTACTACTGGTGAGCCCCTGCACATTTTGGGACATCACACAGGTATATTGAACACTAATAGTGAGTATTGATCTCCAACCAATTTTTCTATATGCCGACCCATTTAGTGCTGATCCATAATTAGGGAGGCCTGCTCCCTGTCCATCCAAGTTGGGGATTGGTCAGGGCTCCTAAGAATACCCCAGGTGGCTCCACATCCCCTCTCCACCTTTCTTTACAGAAAGTACCAGAACATTGTGGAAAGAAGTGAGAGGTATTGGTGATACTGCCTGTGAGTCGCCCAGCTCTACTCTGAGCCACTCCCAACCCAGATCACCAGAACACACCCAGGTCTTTCTGCCAGCCAAGCCTGAAAATGTACCTACTCTCAAAAAGACATTACTCTTCTAGCACACTATGCCAACATTAGTAGCCAATCAGTGGTGGATGGGGTCAGAGGACTGTCAGTGATGGATGGGGTCAGAGGACTGTCAGTGATGGATGGGGTCAGAGGACCGTCAATGGTATATGGGATCAGAGGACCCTCAGTGGTATATGGGATCAGAGGACCCTGAGTGGTAGATGGGGGTGTCAAAGGACTCTCATTGGTGGATGGGGTCAGGGGACCCTCAGTGGTAGATGGGGGGTCAGAGGACCCTCAGTAGTAGATGTGGGCCAGAGAACCCTCAGTAGTAGATGGGGTCAGAGGGCCCTCGGTGGTGGATTGGGGTCAGGGGACCCTCAGTGGTGGATTGGGGTCAGAGGGCCCTCAGTGGTGGATGGGGGTCAGAGGACCCTCAGTGGTGGACTGGGGTCAGAGGACCCTCAGTGGTAGTTGGGAGTCAGAGGACCCTCAGTGGTATATGGGGTCATAGTACGCTCAGTTGTAGATAGTTGTGTCAGAGGACTCTCATTGGTGGATGTGGTCAGGGGACCCTCAGTGGTAGATTGGGGTCAGAGGACCCTCAGTGGTATATGGGGTCAGAGGACACTCAGTGGTAGTTGGGGGTCAGAGGACCCTCAGTAGTAGATGGGGATCAGAGGACCCCCAGTAGTAGATGGGGCAGAAGACCCTCAGTAGTAGATTGGGTCAGAGTGCCCTCAGTAGTAGATGGGGTCAGAGTGCACTCAGTAGTAGATGGGGTCAGAGGACCCTCAGTAGTAGATGGGGGTCAGGGGACCCTCAGTGGTAGATGGGGAGTCAGAGGACCCTCAGTGGTAGATGGGGGGTCAGAGGACACTCAGTGGTAGATGAGGTGTCAGAGGACCCTCAGTGGTAGATGAGGGGTCAGTGGACCCTCAGTGGAAGATGGAGTCAGAGGACCCTCGGTGGTAGATGGGGAGTCAGAGGACCCTCGGTGGTAGATGGGGAGTCAGAGGACCCTCAGTGGTAGATGGGGAGTCAGAGGACCCTCAGTGGTAGATGGGTTCAGAGGACCCTCAGTGGTAGATGGGATCAGAGGACCCTCAGTGGTAGATGGGGTCAGAGGACCCTCAGTGGTAGATGGGGTCAGAGGACCCTCAGTGGTAGATGGGGTCAGAGGACCCTCAGTGGTAGATGGGGTCAGAGGACCCTCAGTGGTAGATGGGGAGTCAGAGGACCCTCAGTGGTAGATGGGGAGTCAGAGGACCCTCAGTGGTAGATGGGGTCAGAGGACCCTCAGTGGTAGATGGTGTCAGAGGACCCTCAGTGGTAGATGGGGTCAGAGGACCCTCAGTGGTAGATGGGGTCAGAGGACCCTCAGTGGTAGATGGGGAGTCAGAGGACCCTCAGTGGTAGATGGGGTCAAAGGACCCTCAGTGGTAGATGGGGAGTCAGAGGACCCTCAGTGGTAGATGGAGTCAGAGGACCCTCAGTGGTAGATGGGTTCAGAGGACCCTCAGTGGTAGATGGGGTCAGAGGACCCTCAGTGGTAGATGGGGAGTCAGAGGACCCTCAGTGGTAGATGGGTTCAGAGGACCCTCAGTGGTAGATGGGGTCAGAGGACCCTCAGTGGTAGATGGGGTCAGAGGACCCTCAGTGGTAGATGGGGTCAGAGGACCCTCAGTAGTAGATGGGGATCAGAGGACCCCCAGTAGTAGATGGGGCAGAAGACCCTCAGTAGTAGATTGGGTCAGAGTGCCCTCAGTAGTAGATGGGGTCAGAGTGCACTCAGTAGTAGATGGGGTCAGAGGACCCTCAGTAGTAGATGGGGGTCAGGGGACCCTCAGTGGTAGATGGGGAGTCAGAGGACCCTCAGTGGTAGATGGGGAGTCAGAGGACCCTCAGTGGTAGATGGGGAGTCAGAGGACCCTCAGTGGTAAATGGAGTCAGAGGACCCTCAGTGGTAGATGGGTTCAGAGGACCCTCAGTGGTAGATGGGGTCAGAGGACCCTCAGTGGTAGATGGGGAGTCAGAGGACCCTCAGTGGTAGATGGGTTCAGAGGACCCTCAGTGGTAGATGGGGTCAGAGGACCCTCAGTGGTAGATGGGGTCAGAGGACCCTCAGTGGTAGATGGGGTCAGAGGACCCTCAGTGGTAGATGGGGAGTCAGAGGACCCTCAGTGGTAGATGGGGAGTCAGAGGACCCTCAGTGGTAGATGGGTTCAGAGGACCCTCAGTGGTAGATGGGGTCAGAGGACCCTCAGTGGTAGATGGGTTCAGAGGACCCTTAGTGGTAGATGGGGTCAGAGGACCCTCAGTGGTAGATGGGGAGTCAGAGGACCCTCAGTGGTAGATGGGTTCAGAGGACCCTCAGTGGTAGATGGGGAGTCAGAGGACCCTCAGTGGTAGATGGGTTCAGAGGACCCTCAGTGGTAGATGGGGTCAGAGGACCCTCAGTGGTAGATGGGGTCAGAGGACCCTCAGTGGTAGATGGGGTCAGAGGACCCTCAGTGGTAGATGGGTTCAGAGGACCCTCAGTGGTAGATGGGGAGTCAGAGGACCCTCAGTGGTAGATGGGGCAGAAGACCCTCAGTAGTAGATTGGGTCAGAGTGCCCTCAGTAGTAGATGGGGTCAGAGTGCACTCAGTAGTAGATGGGGTCAGAGGACCCTCAGTAGTAGATGGGGGTCAGGGGACCCTCAGTGGTAGATGGGGAGTCAGAGGACCCTCAGTGGTAGATGGGGAGTCAGAGGACCCTCAGTGGTAGATGGGGAGTCAGAGGACCCTCAGTGGTAAATGGAGTCAGAGGACCCTCAGTGGTAGATGGGTTCAGAGGACCCTCAGTGGTAGATGGGGTCAGAGGACCCTCAGTGGTAGATGGGGTCAGAGGACCCTCAGTGGTAGATGGGGTCAGAGGACCCTCAGTGGTAGATGGGGAGTCAGAGGACCCTCAGTGGTAGATGGGGAGTCAGAGGACCCTCAGTGGTAGATGGGTTCAGAGGACCCTCAGTGGTAGATGGGGTCAGAGGACCCTCAGTGGTAGATGGGTTCAGAGGACCCTTAGTGGTAGATGGGGTCAGAGGACCCTCAGTGGTAGATGGGGAGTCAGAGGACCCTCAGTGGTAGATGGGTTCAGAGGACCCTCAGTGGTAGATGGGGAGTCAGAGGACCCTCAGTGGTAGATGGGGAGTCAGAGGACCCTCAGTGGTAGATGGGTTCAGAGGACCCTCAGTGGTAGATGGGGTCAGAGGACCCTCAGTGGTAGATGGGTTCAGAGGACCCTTAGTGGTAGATGGGGTCAGAGGACCCTCAGTGGTAGATGGGGAGTCAGAGGACCCTCAGTGGTAGATGGGTTCAGAGGACCCTCAGTGGTAGATGGGGTCAGAGGACCCTCAGTGGTAGATGGGGTCAGAGGACCCTCAGTGGTAGATGGGGTCAGAGGACCCTCAGTGGTAGATGGGTTCAGAGGACCCTCAGTATGACAGGTTTGTGGAGTTATTTATACTCACCATTCGCTTTATTTCATATTAGGAGATCAGAGTGACCAGCGTCTGGCTCTTCGCAACATTGCAAGCATGGTCCGACCGGGAGGAATATTTATTATTGATCATAGAAATTATGACTACATCCTGAACACTGGCTGTGCTCCTCAGGGGAAGAACATTTACTACAAGGTGAGGGGCGCCTCCACAGGACTCTTCTGGTATTACACTTCCTGCTGACAGATATGTGGTTTCATGTCTCCACAGAGTGACTTGACCCAGGACATCTCTACCTCCGTCTTGTTGGTGAATAACAAAGCACACATGGTGACGCTGGATTACACAGTCCACATTCCGGCCACGGAGGAGTCCCAGGCTGACGTCAGGTATTGATTCCCAATATTACTTCCATTGCAATGTGCTGACCCTGACCACTATTCCACACAATGGATTTCCTATGAACCTTCTGCAAGATAGGAGTAGAGCTGCTCTTCAACTTCTACTGGACCTATTGTAAAAGTCTTTGAGTTGGTGTCAGAGTTGTATAGTATAAGAGTTGGTGTTTAGGTTTATGCTCATTTTTGAGTTAGGCCAATTGTAGATATACTGTAAGTGTCAGAAGGTCCAACCATGGCATGGATGGTGATGCCTTAACCGGTTCCCGACCAGCGCACGACGATGTACGTCGACAGAATGGCACGGGCAGGCATATTGGCGTAATGCCGCCCTGCCCCCGTGAGTCCGGTCGCGGGACCCACGGACTCGATCGCCGCGGGCATCCCCGCGATCGTCTCACGGAGCGGCCGAATGGAGGAAATGCCGAGTAAACAGCTTTTCTCCATTCTGCCTAGCAACTAGTGACACTGATCTCTGCTCCATGTGATTGGAGCAGAGATCAGTGTTCACTAAATGAAAGCCCAACCCCCCCACAGTTAGTAACACACCCCTAGGAACACTTAACCCCTACACTGCCACCCACTGGTTAACCCCTTCACTGCCAGTGTCATTTACACAGGAATCACTGCATTTATATAGCAGTGATTACTGTATAAATGACAATGGTCCCAAAAATGTGTCAAAAATGTCCGATGTGTCCCCCACAATGTCGCAGTCACAATAAAAATCGCTGATCGCCGCCATTACTAGTAAAAAAAATAATAATAAAAAATTATTAATAAAAATGCTATAAAACTATCCCCTATTTTGTAAACGCTATAACTTTTGCGCAAACCAATCAATAATCGCTTATTGCAAATTTTTTTTACCAAAAATATGTAGAAGAATACGTATCGGCCTAAACTGAGGGAAAAAAAAGTTTTTTTATATATTTTTGGGGGATATTTATTATAACAAATAGTAAAAAATAATGCATTTTTTTCAAAATTGTCGCTCTATTTTTGTTTATAGTGCAAAAAATAAAACCGCAGGGGTGATCAAATACCACCAAAAGAAAGCTCTATTTGTGGGGAAAAAAGGACGCCAATTTTGTTTGGGAGCCACGTCGCACGACCGCGCAATTGTCAGTTAAAGCGACGCAGTGCCGAATCGCAAAAAGTGGTCTGGTCTTTGACCAGCAAAATGGTCCGGGCTGCAAGTGGATAAACATGCACTTGTGTATTGGCCAAATGCCTGTCCATATGCAATGAGACACCCTCTGGTGTCAGAGAATGCAACAATAACTCCCATCATTGGTGTCAGAGCTTCAATAATAACTCCCATCATTGGTGTCAGTGGATGAAATAGTTGTTCCCAGCACTAGTGTCAGACACCATACTAATAGCCCCCACATTTGTGCTGAGGTAAAGTGTTATTTAAACCTTCCATCCCCCACTGGTGGTTCGTGGCAGTGTTTCTATAACCCCCATCCCCCCTTGGTGGTAAGTGGCAGTGAAGTTTACTGAGGGTCCCTCTAACCTTACGTTGGATGCACACCAATGGCCCTTTATAAGGGAGAAGATCCAGTTCTGGAATAGAGTACGGGGGAGGGTGCCACCACTATTAGAGTTTTCTAGAGACTACGCTGTGCAGTCACATGTTACCCTGAGACATTGCTACGAGGAATGCATGTCTGTGCATGTGACGGACCCCCGTACTCAAGATGTCCGCCGTAATTGCTTCCTCTGTACAACACAATCCAAGACCCTTTAGCCCACCCAGTCACCAGACAACACCAGTCTTGGAGTGGCAAACAACAAACTGATTTATTATCACACATGGACACAACAGATAAAATAACTCAGAGACTCTTTCCCCCACCCTTGGAAAACAGGGCGGGGTAAACTGTCCAATGACAATAGACACATAGGTCAGGTGTGTTCATCTTCTCATCAGTAAACTGTCTTATCAGCATGGGGGGCTACTGGAGGAATCCCCCCTTCCCTCCATAGAGATAAACATCTCAAAATATCTAAGGCAGACAGACACAATAGAACATTGGAATACAGCCACACCCCAAACGATCACAGCAAAGAGTCCACATCAAAATGAGACAATATACATGTATACAAGATTGAGTCTGATTATTACAGATCAGATTGGATTTCTCATTCACCTCGCAAAGAGTATTGTTCCTTTAAAATCCAGGGCCCATAATCAAAACGCAAGAGGCCAGCATTCAATCCTCTCCAAAAGCCTCTGTCCGGCTAGGTTTGTCACATTTCTCCCCTTGTAGAAGGAGACTAACGCAGGAGGAGACCTGGCCCTTCTCCCTGGAGTCCTTTCAGCTGCCGGAGAGAAGGCAGGGTGACTGGGCTCACTCCATCAAGCTGTTGGGGATCTGGGCCGACTGCCCAGCATCCCTGAGTAGTGATGAGCCGAACACCCCATTCCCCCCCCCCCCCGTTCGGTTCACAGCAGAACATGCGAACGGGCAAAAAATCTGTTCGAACACCATTAAAGTCAATGGGACACGAACATGAATAATCAAAAGTGCTAATTTTAAAGGCTTATATGCATGGTATTGTCATAAAAAGTGTTTGGGGACCCGAGTCCTGTCCCAGGAGAGTGTTTGGGGACCCGAGTCCTGTCCCAGGAGAGTGTTTGTGGACCTGGGTCCTGCCCCAGGGGAGTGTTTGGGGACCCGGGTCCTGCCCCAGGAGAGTGTTTGGGGACCTGGGTCCTGCCCCAGGGGAGTGTGTGGGGACCCGAGTCCTGTCCCAGGAGAGTGTTTGGGGACCCGAGTCCTGCCCCAGGGGAGTGTTTGGGGACCCGGGTCCTGCCCCAGGGGAGTGTTTGGGGACCCGAGTCCTGCCCCAGGGGAGTGTTTGGGGACCCGGGTCCTGCCCCAGGGGAGTGTTTGGGGACCCGGGTCCTGCCCCAGGGGTCATGTATCAATGCAAAAAAAAGTTTTTAAAAACGGCAGTTTTTTCGGGAGCAGTGATTTTAAAAATGCTTAAAGTGAAACAATAAAAGTGAAATATTCCTTTAAATTTTGTACCTGGGGGGTGTCTATAGAATGCCTGTAAAGGGGCGCATGTTTCCTGTGCTTAGAACAGTCTCAGAGCAAAATTAAAATTTTAAAGGAATAAAACTAATTTAAAACTACTCGCAGCTATAATGAATTGTCGGTCGGCAATACACATAAAAGTTCATTGACAAAAACAGCATGGGGATTTCCCCACAGGGGAACCCCGAACCAAAATTTAAAAAAAAAAATGCGTGGGGGTCCCCCTAAATTCCACACCAGGCCCTTCAAGTCTGGTATGGATTTTAAGGGGAATCCCACACCAATTTTTCTTTTTTTAAATGGTGTGGGGTCCCCCCAAAAATCCATACCAGACCCTTTATCCGAGCACGCAACCTGGCAGGCCGCAAGAAAAGAGAGGGGGACGAGAGAGCGCCCCCCCCCTCCTGAACTGTACCAGGCCACATACCCTCAACATTGGGAGGGTGCTTTCAAGGTGCTCCTCAAAGCACCTTGTCCCATGTTGATGGGGAGAAGGGCCTCATCCCCGCAAACCCTTGCCTGGTGGTTGTGGGGGTCTGCGGGTGGGGGGCTTATCGGAATCTGGAAGCCCCTTTTAACAAGGGGACCCCCAGATCCCAGCTTCCCCCTGTGTGAATTGGTAATGGGGTACAAATACCCCTACCATTTCACAAAAAAAGTGACAAATTAAACAATACAGTTTTTGACTCTTCTTTGCTCTTCTTTTTTCATCTTCTTTCTTCTGGTCTTCCTTCAGTGTTCTTCTTCTCCATCTCCATCAACATGGGGACAAGGTGCTTTGGGGGGACTGCTACGTCAAAGCACCCTCCCAATGTTGAGGGCATGTGGCCTGGTACGGTTCAGGAGGGGGGGCGCTCTCTCATCCCCCCTCTTTTCCTGCGGCCTGCCAGGTTGCGTGCTCGGATAAAGGGTCTGGTGTGGATTTTTGGGGGGATTCCACACCATTTTTTTCTTACATTTTGTTGCGGGGCTCCCCTGTGGGGGGGATCCCATGCTGTTTTTATCAATGAACTTTTACGTGTATTGCAGACCGACAATTCATTGTAGCCGAGTAGTTTTAAATTACTTTTTTTTTCCTTTAGAAATTTAATTTTGCTGTCAGACTGTTCTAAACACGGGAAAACATGCGCCCCTTTACAGGCATACTATAGACACCCCCCAGGTATGAAATTTAAAGGAATATTACACTTTTGTATTTTTTTACTTTAAGCATTATTAAAATCACTGCTCCTGAAAAAAACAGCTGCTTTTAAAACTTATTTTTGCATTGATACATGTCCCCTGGGGCAGTCCCATCCACTTTCACAGGAACTTCCTCTTATGTTAGGTGAAGGCAGAGGCCAGCAGTACTCTGCCCGGTTGCCAGCCCTTCTACTGGGTTGTTGTGCGTGGAGACCGCAGTCCCATCCAACGATATCAGCTCAAGCTGCAGTTGTGTGTAGGGGCCAGTACCATTCAGCTGAGGGCCCCACATCATCCACTCTGGCTAACTGTTGGGGAGTGACCGTCATCTTCTCACCATGGGCCCCTAGAACTACTGCAGGTGTGGGGCAGAGGTCTTGTACCCTCTGTCCAGTGGCCAGCACTTCAGCTGGAGGAGTCTCTTGTAACTCCACAGTTGCGGGTGCTGGGCAGAGGTTGGTAGCACTGACCTGTTGCCAGAACTTCTGCTGAGGACTTCACATCCTCCGCTCTGGTTAATCGCTGTGGCAGGAGGCTGGCTTCCTCCACTCCCAAATGGTGTAACTGCCATTGGGGAGGTGAGCCGGCTGCTTCCTTTTCCATTCCCTTATCTGACTGCTGGGATGACATTTCTCTATCACTGTCTTCCAGGTGCACAGATCTTTGCTGGGGAGGAAAGTCCACTTCTTCCACCCTGGCCAACTGTTGGGGAGGGACGACGAACACCTCCTCTCCCTTCCCCCCCCCGTATCCTGATCTGCTGCTGGGAAGTGACCACCACCTTCTCACCCTGAACCTCCGGAACTGCCACAGACATGGGGCAGAGGCCTTGGACCCTCTGTCCCACAGATACTGCTGTTGGTGCTGGGCAGAGCACAGTGAAGTTTGGCCCTAATACCAGCTCTTCTGCTGGGGGCTCACCAGGTTGTTCTTCCTCAGCAGAAAAGTCTATCAAATCCCCTGTCTCTGAAACTTGGAGCTGAGGATAGAGTTTCACCATCTCCTGTTCGTGGAACCCAGAAGATGCCATCGGTGCTGGGCAGAGCTTAGCAGAGCTCTGCCCTGTTGTCAGCACTTCAGCTTTGGGGATGGAAATCTCCAGATTTTCCACTGCCGATTCTCTGGCATGCTGCTGGACAGGCACATTCCTCCATCCAACCTCGTCTTGTGCTGAAACAGGATCATCAAGGTCAGTCAGCACTTGCTGCATCCGCCATAAGACCTCCGCATCCGTAGCTGCATTGGTAGGTTGCAAAGCACTCTATTACTCTGCCCTCACTTCATCCAGGATTTCAGAGCTGTCAGCTGGTATTTCCTGATAGTCCCAGGCAAAGGGAGACCAGCCCCGGCACTGAGCACAGTCTAGCAGCCATCTGTAGGTGATCTCCAACTCCCATTCCTGAACGGCCAGAAACTCCAAGTCTTCCAGTGCCCAGGGAACTTCTGAGACATTCAGTCTTTGCTCTCTGTGTTCCATTATTTCCTCCAAACGCCACTCCGGATCACTCCCAAAGTCGGGTTTTCTGGACAGCCTCCAGTACAACAATCCCAGGCTATCATAGTCAAAGCCTTCCGTGGGGCTGTCATCCACTGTCCACGGGCACACTTGGGCTACATACCACCGGAGGGCTCTGTAGCTCTCGTCCAACCACATTTCTGCCGGGATCAGCCTGCTTAACTCAGCTGTCCACTTCTGGTTTGGTTGTTCCCCCAATAACAGCATTCGTACTTTATACTGCGACCAGTACCTCACATGGATGGAAGGGAGACTTTTTACCTGGTGGTGCTGCTTGAGAGCTAGAGCTTCCTTCCAGAGTTGTAGGCGGACAGAATGATACCATCCCAGCAGGACCTGCTCTGGTACTGCTCCTCTGTGCTGTATCTGCATCTCTCGCAACCTCCTTTTGGAATTCCTCTTCCATGACGACGTATCTGTACCTCTCCTCTCCTGCTATGTGGACCTTGGATCCAGGTGATGGTTTGGATGTGTTTACAGCAAGGAAGCACAATCCCACCGCTGCCAGCCAATGTGATGGACCCCCTTATTCAAGATGTCCGCTGTAAATGCTTCCTCTGTCTGGCACCACACAATCCAAGACCCTTTAGCCTACATAGTCACCAGACAACATCAGTTTTGGAGTGGCAAACAACAAACTGATTTATTATCACACACGGAAAAAACAGATAAAATAACTCAGAGAGTCTTCCCCCACTCTTGGAACACAGGGCGGGGTAAACTGTCCAATGACAATAGACACACAGGTCAGGTGTGTTCATCAGTAAACAGTCTTATCAGCAGGGGGGGCTGCTGGAGGAATCCCCCCCCCCCCTCCATAGAGATAAACATCCCATAATATTTGAGGCAGACACAATAGAACATTGGAATACAGCAACACCCCAAACGATCACAGCAAAGAGTTCACAACAAAATGAGACCATATACAATATATACATATATACAAGATTGAGTCAGATTAGTACAGATCAGACTGCATTTCTCATTCACCTTGCAAAGAGTATTGTTCCCTTAAAATCCAGGGCCCTTAATCAGAGGCCAGCATTCAATCCTCTCCAAAAGCCTCTGTCCCGGCTAGGTCTGTCAGTGCAGCTTTCATATTTCTGTACAGCTTTCATGTGTCTATCAGCTTTCATATTTCTGTGCAGATTTCATTATTCTGCTGTGCATGCATGATCTTTGCTATCCTGACCATTATGTATTATTGATTTACACCTGTTTAGCAAGCTGAAAATTACAATTACCTCTTGTGCGATCGATCGGCTGATTATCTGTTCTCCCAAAATTGCATTCATACTGTCCTAAAATGTAGCTTTCCATCTTTAATTCAGTCGATTAGTATGATATCTTTTGGCGGTTCTGGGTTAATTGCTAAAGATGGTGGCTGTCCCATCCCCCAATCCCAGCAATAGG
Organism: Lithobates pipiens; assembly: GCF_037356315.1. NCBI lineage: Eukaryota > Metazoa > Chordata > Amphibia > Anura > Ranidae > Lithobates > Lithobates pipiens. The sequence goes on along the minus strand of NW_027507770.1, from coordinate 66,522 downwards.
GTTAGAGTGACCACCAGGGTCCCAAAATAAGTTTTCACATTTTTATTGCACCTCCAGATATAGTGCTTCAATTTATAGACAGTCAACTATTCAGATATGTTTAGCCTGTTCTGGCTTTATTTGATGAATGAGATATTCAGCCAGAGCTCCAGAACAAATATCAGCCATCCAAACAGCAGACACAAAAACGGATCCCCCATTCACTCTACGCCCCCCTCCCCCTGTTCACTCTGTGCCCCCCGTTCACTCTGTGCCCCCCTCCCCCTGTTCACCCTGTGCCCCCCGTTCACTCTGTGCCCCCCTCCCCCTGTTCACTCTGTGCCCCCCGTTCACTCTGTGCCCCCCTCCCCCTGTTCACCCTGTGCCCCCCTCCCCCTGTTCACTCTGTGCCCCCCTCCCCCTGATCACTCTGTGCCCCCCCTCCCCCTGTTCACTCTGTGCCCCCCTCCCCCTGTTCACTCTGTGCCCCCCTCCCCCTGTTCACCCTGTGCCCCCCCTCCCCCTGTTCACTCTGTGCCCCCTCCCCCTGTTCACTCTGCGCCCCCTCCCCCTGTTCACTCTGTGCCCCCCTCCCCCTGTTCACTCTGTGCCCCCCTCCCCCTGTTCACCCTGTGCCCCCCCTCCCCCTGTTCACTCTGTGCCCCCCTCCCCCTGTTCACTCTGTGCCCCCCTCCCCCTGATCACTCTGTGCCCCCCCTCCCCCTGTTCACTCTGTGCCCCCCTCCCCCTGTTCACTCTGTGCCCCCCTCCCCCTGTTCACCCTGTGCCCCCCCTCCCCCTGTTCACTCTGTGCCCCCCTCCCCCTGTTCACTCTGCGCCCCCTCCCCCTGTTCACTCTGTGCCCCCCTCCCCCTGTTCACTCTGTGCCCCCCTCCCCCTGTTCACCCTGTGCCCCCCCTCCCCCTGTTCACTCTGTGCCCCCCTCCCCCTGTTCACTCTGCGCCCCCTGTTCACTCTGTGCCCCCCTCCCCCTGTTCACTCTGTGCCCCCCCCCGTTCACTCTGTGCCCCCCTCCCCCCGTTCACTCTGTGCCCCCCTCCCCCTGATCACTCTGTGCCCCCCCTCCCCCTGTTCACTCTGTGCCCCCCTCCCCCTGTTCACTCTGTGCCCCCCTCCCCCTGTTCACCCTGTGCCCCCCCTCCCCCTGTTCACTCTGTGCCCCCTCCCCCTTTTCACTCTGCGCCCCCTGTTCACTCTGTGCCCCCCTCCCCCTGATCACTCTGTGCCCCCCTCCCCCTGTTCACTCTGTGCCCCCCTCCCCCTGTTCACTCTGTGCCCCCCTCCCCCTGTTCACCCTGTGCCCCCCCTCCCCCTGTTCACTCTGTGCCCCCCTCCCCCTGTTCACTCTGCGCCCCCTGTTCACTCTGTGCTCCCCCTCCCCCTGTTTACTCTGTGCTCCCCCTCCCCCTGTTCACTCTGTGCCCCCCCTCCCCCTGTTCACTCTGTGCCCCCTCCCCCTGTTCACTCTGTGCCCCCCTCCCCCTGTTCACTCTGTGCCCCCCCTCCCCCTGTTCACTCTGTGCCCCCTCCCCCTGTTCACCCTGTGCCCCCCCTCCCCCTGTTCACTCTGTGCCCCCCTCCCCCTGTTCACCCTGTGCCCCCCCTCCCCCTGTTCACTCTGTGCCCCCTCCCCCTGTTCACTCTGTGCCCCCCTCCCCCTGTTCACTCTGTGCCCCCCCTCCCCCTGTTCACTCTGTGCCCCCCTCCCCCTGTTCACTCTGTGCCCCCCTCCCCCTGTTCACTCTGTGCCCCCCCTCCCCCTGTTCACTCTGTGCCCCCCTCCCCCTGTTCACTCTGTGCCCCCCCTCCCCCTGTTCACTCTGTGCCCCCCTCCCCCTGTTCACTCTGTGCCCCCCTCCCCCTGTTCACTCTGTGCCCCCCCTCCCCCTGTTCACTCTGTGCCCCCCCTCCCCCTGTTCACTCTGTGCCCCCCTCCCCCTGTTCACTCTGTGCCCCCCTGTTCAGCCTAGTTGAAGCTTTTTGTTCATTTATTGAAATGAAGAAGATGGACACTCACCGCCATGTTTCTTCCTTCCTGGATGTCCTGAGCACACAGCCGGCTCAGCAGCCAGGACTGTGGTAGCTCCTGGGAGTGGCAGCACAGGCAATGAAAGGGGTGATGGGCAGAGGAGGTCAGGTTGTCTGACGCCAGTCCTTTCTTCTGACATCGATACCCAGCAACAGAAGTGACAAACAGGCACAGGGGAAGGCAGAAGGGGGGTCACAGCTGGAAATACCATTAGTGTTTTTTTGGGTACAGTTTGGGAATTGACAGGAATGACATGGAGGTCCCCGAGGGGGGAACCATTGACACAGAGAGACAAACATGACATTGGCAGGAACGAGAGGTACATTTTCAGCTAAAAATTACAGCCATTCCCCCTTGGTGGTGCCACATACCCACGGTCCCTGGAGGAGTCTCCTGTGCCACCATCATTACTATTTCATGGATATTTTCTAGATCATGCACCTTTGATGAGTCCAAGATTAGTCAGTGTTGTCACCTTTTGTTTCCACAGCAAATTCCGCTTGTCTTATTACCCTCACCGCCTGGAATCCTTTACTGGCCTTCTACATGAGGCATTTGGGGGTCAGTGTGAGCACATGGTGTATGGAGACTTCCTGCCCTTCACCCCAGGACAAGAGACCGACCCATGTTACTTCATCCATGTGACAAAGAGGATGGCGTGAGGTCACCAGCACATTGATGTCTTCTGACCATTCGGATTAAAAACATGAAATCAGCTTTAAGCCCTTCAACTTCGAAGGGTCTCCCTTTCAATAATGAAATGTATGAGGTTCAAGTGATATCCTACTGCAAAGAGCTAATTAAATTGTCTTCTATATTGTTTACATTGTTGTCTTTTTTTTTTTTTTTTTTTTTAAAGCCCATGGCGTGCAAACACACCCAAAAAACTTCCACCCGGTGCATAAAAAAAAGTGCACACACATAAAGAGTGAACACTAAAAAGTGCAGACGGGTGCCTGATGTCCTCCAAAAGAAGGACCATACCCTGATCCCCCGGGGCATTAGGCTCCAGACAGGGACTGAGATACCAGACTCAACAGTGGTCTTCCAGCCGAAACCAGAAGACCTCCTTTCCCCGGGAGGACTGCCGAAACAGAACCTCCTAGATACTTGGTACTATGGGGGCTTCCCCGAAGGTAGGCCCCCCCAATGGAGGTTGGACCAAGCCAGAAGGCCTATGTCCGCCCTCCCAACATTGTTGTCTTGTCATGTATGAAGGTCACATCTATAATATTATCGGGTGTTCCAATGAAGAAAAAAGACAATCAAGACGTACTGGGACTTCACACAAAGTAGTGAGAGGCAAAACCATTTGGGGGTTCCCTGACTCGAATCAGACTGGTCACAGACAGACACAAGTGAAAAAATATAGGAAATACCATAAGCTGTGCACTCTGAACCCATTAAAGTAAATAAATTAAACCTCTAAGCCCTTGTACACACGGGTCGGACATTCTGACAACCAAATCTGTCAGATTTTGTCCGACGGATTTTGTCCAAAACTGTTGCATACACACGGTCGGACAAAGTTGTCGGAAAATCCGATCGTTCAGAACGTGATGGCGTTATTTAGTTCCGACGGGACTACGTTCAGGCTGGTAGCCAATAGCTTTGGTGTAGGAATTTGATCTGAGCATGCGTGGCACTTTGTCCGATCGGAATTCTCTACACACGATCGGAAAACGTCCGATCGGACCATGTTGTCGGAAAATTTTATAGCCAAGCTGGAAAACTTTGTTGGTCAGATATTCCGACGGAAACAGTCTGATGGAGCCCACACACGGTCGGATTATCCGACAACATGGTCCCATCAGACATTTTCTGTCGGAATGTCCGACCGTGTGTACAAGGGCTAAGGAGCAGCTTGTAGTGAAACCAAAGGTCTAATACTGTGTGTTGAAGAAAATCAAATAAATGTCATACCGTGCTCTAAATAACCATATTTGCATAAATAAACAATAATAGTGCTAAAAATTATAAGTAAATTCATAAACGTGTGCTGAAGCAATAATACTAAATGTCCAATATAAATGATTTCCAAAGAAAATTTAATTAAAATTAAATATCCGTGAACCACCAACAAAATCTTCTATTGTCAGGGAAATTTTAAGCTTCTCCCTATAAGCATATCATTTCTTTGCGCTTAAAAGCACAAAAACAGCTCTCTATATAATGCCGTGAAAGCGCGATTTGTATATCTCAGAGTAACACAGACACAGACGCTAGTATTACCTTGAGCTTAGCAGAATCCTCCAGAGAATAGAATCCTTTTATTTATACTAAAAACATGCATAACAAAATAAGGTGGTGGCTTCAGAATCAGTCAATCAGACACTTGTATTCTTTCAAAAGAACCAATCACACACATGTGTATATATTCAAATAGAAATACAGTAGAGACCTGTGCAGACTCTTGTGTTCAGGGTCATGCTGCAAGCATCCTGTGAGACACGAAGGACTCACAATTTGAACACTAACTACATGACCCCAAACACGATCGTGCGCACATTCCCACTGCTACCAATGATGGGAGCCATACTCTGTCATGGCTCAGTGGGCCATAATTTTGTATGGTTACTTAGGAGTTTAAATGCGGTCGCCATGGAGTGGCCAGTCCCTTGGTGAGGCATAAACAAACATCCTTAAAAGAGCAAACAGATCCGCTGTGTCCACGGGAAGGTTTCCGCAGCCAATGGTCTTCCACCAATGTCTATATGTGTGAATACCCTCACATGAGTGTATTAAAGCAAAAATTTCCACAACAGCTCCTTCTTTTTGTCATATACTCCCATGTGTCCCTTGATGAATCTTGATCTTCTTCTTACACCTGGAAATTAGTCCTTACAGTCCATACGAGTTCATAACAAGGCTTGATTTATAGACTCTGTTCTTCAGGAGGGATGACTTATAGGGAGGACACGACATGGTGAGCTGTAGTAATCGCCGGTTGGTCTGGGATCCTCTGTGTCTGGTACGTGGGAGTCTCATCTTGGTGAGGAAGATGTGGTCATCCGCTCGGGCTCTGTTCACTCGTCCAATCAGGCAACAGGAGCTCCTCATCACGACATACAGAAGGAATAGAAATAAAAACGAGAATATATACCCCTACTTCCTTCAACTATGAAAAATAAAAAATTCCCAACGATTCCTAGACCCTTAAAAGGATTTCAACTTTCACTAGCTATAGCTCTGGCTTTGCCTTGCAGGTATATAAACGTATCTATATGGGCCATCTTTTAATAGAAAGGTCTGGTCTACCATTGTTCCTGTGGGGTCTTCCTTGTGGCTTCAACAGTTTAAATGAACATCTCATCTACAACGGATGAGAAATTGTTCAATCGTATCATAAACTTAAAGTGGTTGCAAACCCTTACAAACCACTTTGACCTACAGGTAAGCCTAGATTAAGGCTTACCTGTAGGTTCAAGAAATATCTCCCAAACCTATATGGTTTAGGAGATATTTGCTCGAGGATGGGCACCGCTGTCTACGGCACATGCGCCGTAGACAGCGGTGCGCAGGCGCACTGAGCGTGGCATTCTCAATAACGAAGATGCCACGCGTCTCGGCTCCCATGCGCATGCGCGGGAGTGACGTCATCACGGCTTCGCCGAATGACAGCGGCAGAGCTGTGAGACCCACCGAGAAGATGGATGCGCCGGACTACAGGGGACAGCAGTGACTTCGCTGGCTCCTGTGTCAGGTAAGTGACCCACAATGGACTACTATGTGATGTGATGCGATGCGATGCATAGTAGTCCATTATGCTTTGCCTTTGCAGGGAATGAAAGAGGAAGTACCACTCATCAGGGTTTACTTCCTCTTTAAGCCCCCACCTTGTACATGCAGGGAACCATGCCCAGACCTGGTTGGGGTTGGTGAACGATTCCCTTCTAGCTGCCCCCGCCATTCCTCCCTTCTCTCGCACCATCAGATCCTCGTGATCGGCCATGACATGAGATGCTGGGATGAGATTCACCAGCACACATGAACCTCTCGCCTTCGGGGAATTACCTTTATAAGCTGTAGATTCGCATTAATAACAAGCTAAAGTTGAAGCACACTTGTGGGCCACCTAGTTATCCCGATACCAAAACTGGCAAGAACCAGAGTGATTGTTAAAATTATAATTCATTTTACCCTCTAGAAATGTATCATTAAATTCTATAGACAAGTGTCTGTGTGGATTTTACTGGTTTGTCAAAACTCCTCACACCAATATGAACATCCTATATACCATGTACCATTGTCATCTCTGGGGCCCTAGAGCTCGGTGGAGACCCGGAGTAGACCCACCATGTGTCCTGTTCACTTTCTTAGCTGGTTGGAAAATACACTTAAAAATATAAATAAACAAAGATACTCCTCATCCTTTGGTGTAGTTGAGCAGCTTCTTGCAGTGACCGGCCTGGACTTGTCCCTCAAGCTTCTTTACAACGGCCCAGTCACCTGGTTAGAATGGAAACTGGTTATTGTGTCCGGGTCCAGGAGGGACTTATGAACCCTGTGGGGGGCCTTTTGAAGTTCATGTTACAGTGATTGCACCTACCCCATCAGCGGAGAATGTAGGTGACAGCTGCTAAGGAAAGTATAACTCTGGTCTTGGTTGACCTCCATCAAACCTCATCTGGCAATAAGCCAGACATGAGGGAACTTAATAACTGTGGTCCCTGCATCTTACCATCTGGGGTGTACTACCTGGAATCATTGACAAAAAGGTTCTTATTGGAGCGTCCTTCACCAGACTGCTGCTTGCTGATTCAAATTCCATCAAAGAAAGACAGTTGTCCTACTGGGTCACAAACTTGGCTAGAATTAGAGCGGTTAGTATTATTGGTTTGAAAATTTGTCATTCTTCCTCCCCCCTTTTTTTCCTCCTCATTACAAACTGGAGAAAGACACGCAGGGTTTAGAATGGAGCAGAAAAAACAATGAAACGGTGAAATAGCTGTAGCGCTGACATCCTCGCTTAATAATGTGTGTTTTCAGGCTAGAAACACAAGCCTATGGACATTTCTTTGGTTTAGTATTTGGCGCCTTCTAGCGGCCAAATACTGGTACTGAACTTGAATGTTTATTGTTTTTGAAGACAGCTGCAAGGAACCATGAAACTGTCCGTTTAAATTGTTTTGTGCCCCGACAAATGGATCATTTACCAGAGGTGTCATTGGAAGAGGTACAGGGTATTGTTAAGCGAATGAAGCCCACAACCTGTTCCTTGGATCCTTTTCCAACTCCACTGGTAAAAACGTATGTTTCAGTTTTAAGTCCATTGATTACTGCTGTTGTAAATTACTCTTTTCGAACTGGCCATGTTCCTTCCGTTTTAAAAAGTGCTGTTATTAGACCACTGCTTAAAAAATCCACTTTTGATCCGGAAGTCCTTTCTAATTATAGGCCTATTTCTAATCTTCCCTTTTTATCTAAGGTACTTGAGAAAGCAGTTGCAAGTCATCTTCAGGATCATCTCAAGCATAACAGCCTTTTTGAAAAATGTCAATCAGGCTTTCGTTTTGCTCATAGTACGGAGACCGCTCTTGTTCGGGTTACAAATGATCTTCTTATGTCATCTGATGCCGGTTCTCCGTCTTTACTTATTATGTTGGATTTGTCAGCTGCGTTCGACACTGTCGATCATGGCATTCTTTTAGATAGTCTTCGTTATAATGTTGGACTAAAAAATTTAGCCTTCAGTTGGTTCGAGTCGTATCTTACAGATAGGATTGAACAAACTACATTGGGTCATTTTAAATCTAAACCGCATGTGGTTACCTGCGGAGTTCCCCAAGGGTCAGTGCTTGGCCCGATTTTATTTATTCTATATCTTACTCCCTTGGGCCATATTATAAATCGTTATAATATTTCTTTCCATTGTTATGCTGACGATACACAGCTTTATGTAAAAGCTGCAGCTGAAACTCCTTCAGTGCAGTCACCCCTATCAGTCCTTACCGCCTGTCTGGAGGAGATAAAGGAGTGGATGGAACAACATTTCTTGCAACTAAAAAGCTCCAAAACTGAGTTTATTATGATTGGAACATCTCACCAGATTAAATCATCGCTGATAACAAGTATTGCCTTTTCAGGCTCTAAAATTCCAGTTTCGTCTGTTGTCACTAATCTTGGTGTAAAAATGGATTCCCAACTCACTTTTGAAGCTCATATAAATCAAGTATGCAAGACTTCTTTCTACCACCTTCGTAATATCTCTAAACTTCGTCCTATCCTTTCTTTTTCCGATGCTGAAAGGTTGATTCTTGCCTTTGTCTCCTCCAGGCTGGATTATTGCAACGCACTTCTCATTGGGATTCTGAGAAAGAGCATGCAGAATTTACAATATGTTCAAAACTCTGCAGCGAGGATCCTAATGAGAGTGCGGAAGCATGAGCATATCACTCCAATTTTAAAATCTCTGCATTGGCTGCCGGTCTCTACAAGGATTGAGTATAAGGTCTCTCTTCTTGTCCATCAATGCATACATGGACAAGCTCCACCTGATCTTAAGGAACTTCTTAGATTACAAAATTTACCGCGTTCCCTTCGCTCAACTAATTTGAATTGTTTAGAGATTCCAAAAACTAGGTTGAAAACAATGGGAGATAGGGATTTTTGTGCTGCTGCCCCACGTCTGTGGAATGCTTTGCCTGATAGTTTGAGGGTTTCTCAGTCTACTGAAAATTTTAAAAAGGGGTTGAAGACTTTTCTTTTTAGCAAATGTTTTGTAAATTAAGCGGTTTGTTTGTTTTTATTGTAATTATGTAGCACTTTGAGGTCTTTTGATGGAAAGTGCATTATAAATAAAATGTATTATTATTATTATTATTAAGCACAATAAAATCACACTTGTTTATTAATAAAAATAAAAAGGTAAATAGGAAAAAGCGTAGTCAAGCATAGCCAGAGTCCAGTAGCCAGATCGGGTAGTCAGCCAGTCCAAAGTTCATAAACCAGATCGGGTAATCAGCCAGTCCAGAAGTCAGGGATCCAAGGAGAGCAACTGCAAGCAGGATAAGAAGCCAGGTGGGATGTCAGCAAGCCAGTCTTGAAACAAACAGCAGGAGATGGTTCCTTGTGATGTGACCAACGCGAAGGCAAAGGAAAAAGTGAGCTGGAAGGCTTTAAATAGGCAGGTCAGACGAGCATCAACGGGAACAGCTGGTAACTGTGGAAAGAGAAGAGAGCTGGCAATTAGCCGACAGCTGAGCGGCCAGCCCAGAGGAGGAAGGGCTAAGCCAGCCCTGACAATGTGGAAGGTAATGTCCTTGTCTCGCTGGAGAGGGCAGACAGCGGTAAGGTGCATATTACCACTGACTCATGGTCCATCAGGCACGTTACCTGTCTTTCACGGCCCATTCGGTCACTCTGCTGGCAGCTGTGAAGTATGCAGGACAAGGTGCAGTAGTGTTGGAGGTTGTTCCGCCACCACGCCTCCAAAATGCTACTACTGGTTGTGACACACCTCTCTCCTCCACCCCTCCTTTTCTTCTTCCTCCATGGTCTCTTACAGTGCTCTGTCCTCGGAACCAGTGGTGCTCCGTAGGCGTTCAAGGGGCTACGCAAGTACGCAGGCAAAAAGATGCCATGCCGTGCTTGCTCTGGTTTGTTTGTGGGACAGGAGCCACACTGGGGCACATATATTGTCAGCTCTGCAGGGGCAGGCCTAGAGGTGGTTGACGCCATGCCAGCTTAAGCCAGGAATGGTGGTTTGCGACAATGGCACCGACCTCCTCTCCACCCCCCGACAGGGACAACTGACCCATGTGCCCTGTGTGGCTCACGTCTTTAACCTGGTGGTGCAGCGGTTCTTGGGCAGGTACTCGGGCTTAAAGGATGTCCTGAAGCAGGCCAGGAAAGTCTGTGTGCATTTCCGCCGATCATTTAATGCCTGTGCTCGGCTGGCTGAGCTCCAAAAGGAATTGAACCTGCCCAAGACTCGCCTTACATGTGACATGCCCACCAGGTGGAACTCAATGTTGGCCATGCTGCAGCGGCTGCACACACAGCAGAGGGCCATCAATGAGTACTTGTGTGAGTACGGCACCAGGACAGGGTCAGGGGAGCTCGGTTTTTTCTCACCACGCCAGTGGGGCATGATCAGGGATGCATGCACTGTCCTGTCACCGTTTGAGGAGGCCACAAGGATGGTGAGCAGTGACAGTGCATGCATCAGTGACACTGTACCTCTTGTCCACCTGTTGGAGCACACGCTGCGTGGAATAATGGACAGGGCACTTGAGACAGAACAGAGGCAGGAAGAGGAGGACTTCCTTGCCTCTCAAGGGCCCCTTTATCCAGACAGTGTTCCTGCTGTTCCACCCAACACACAGGAAGAGGAGGAAGAGGAGGAGGATTGTGTCAGCATGGAGGTGGAGCCTGGCACTCATCATCAACAGCAGCAGTCTTGTAGGGATGATTTACAGTCCCAAGAAACCCGTGGACTTGTACGTGGCTGTGAGGAGGTAGCTGCGGATCATGTTGTCCTTAGTGACCCAGAGGACTCCGGACCAAATGCCTCAGCTAACCTATGCTGCATGGCCTCCCTGATCCTGCAAAGCCTGCGGAAGGATCATTGTATTCTTCGGATCAAAGAGAGGGACCATTACTGGCTGGCCATTCTCCTTGATCCACGGTACAAGGGTCATTTAATCGATCATCTCTGGGAGGCCTTTCAGAAAGGCCTGTGCAACGCATTGCCGGAGACTGGGAGGTTACAAACTTCTGGTCCTGGACAACGTGTTGCTGAGGCATCCGTCAGAAGGAGCGGTGGAGAAGGGGGCCGCCTGACCAATGCGTTCAGACAATTTTTTAGTCCGCAGCCCCAAGGTATGATCGGTTCCAGCAACCGTCGCCAGCGTCTGATTTACATGGTGCAGGAATACCTAGGGGCAAGGTCAGACCTGGACACCTTTCCCACTGAAAATCCTCTGGGTTACTGGGTCTTGAGGATGGATCACTGGCCAAAGCTTGCACACTATGCAATTGAGCTACTGGCCTGTCCTGCATCCAGCGTTCTTTCGGAACGCACCTTCAGTGCTGCTGGTGGCTTTGTAACCAATCACAGGGTGCGCCTGTCCACCGACACCGGTTGATCGACTGACCTTCATCAAGATGAATCAGTCTTGGATCACCCACAGCTACCAAGCACCTGAAGCCGATGTAACCGAATAATTTTTTGGGGAAATGTCACATCCCTTCAAGACTGCCTATGCTGATGCTGAGTGACTGTCCTGTTATGTTGACTGACTATCCTCTTCCTCCTCAATGATCCCACTGATATCTTGGAAGAACATTTTTGGTTCTGGGTGATGCCGCCAGCCCAATTTTTCAGCCCCTGTTTAACAGGGGCGTGTAATTACAATTTTTGATGAAATGCTTTGCAGCAGGGCTCATTCCTGCACTCCAACTAGAGTATCTGAGAGAGGTTGCAGTGTCGTGGCACCAGCACCAGTGCCCAAAGCCCAATTTTTCAGCCCCAGGGGCGTGTAATTAGAATTTTTGATGCAATGCTTTGCAGCAGGGCTCAGGGGCATGTAATTACAATTCTTGATATAATATTTCACAGCAGGGCCCATTTCCGTGCACACTGAGAGTAACTGTGAGGACTTATAGTGTTGTGGCACCAGCACCACAACCACCAAAGGCCCAATTTTTCTACCACTGTTCAACAATGGCATGTAATTACAATTCTTGATTTAATCGGTCACAGCAGGGCACTCCAGCGCCCACCAAGAGTCACTTTGAGGGCTTACAGTTTTGTGGCAACACCAACACCTTGTTCTGCCATTTCTGCAGAGCATATAGGGCAGGCCCCTACTTTCAAACATCCAACGTACAAACGTCTCCTACTTGCAAACGGAAGGAGACAACAGGAAGTGAGATGAAAAAAGACGGATGGCAAAAAAAATTATACAGGGGTGATAACCCTCCCCTATGTTTTCCAAAAAGCTTAAATATAGATTTTTTGACTGGAGCTACACTTTAAAAATGTACCAGTTGAAAATTACAAACAGATTCTACTTAACACAACAAACCTACACAGTCCCTGTCTTGTTTGCACCGCCTGTATACTGCTGTTCTGAGTATATAGGGCCTGGGGGCCCCACGCCTTTCCTTTTTTTTAATATGGGTATGGGGTTCCCCTTAATATCTGCACAAGACCCAAAGGGGCTGGTAATGGGCAGGGGGGGCTACCCATGCCATTTTTCTCAATGATTTTCATCCATATTGCCGGAACCAGACATTACATTAAAACCGCAAGCAGTTTTAAATGACTTTTTTTCTGTTAAATGTCATTTTGTGCAGGGACTGTTCTAAACACGGGAAACACGTGGCACTTCACAGGCATACTACAGACAACCCCCAGGCATGATATGTAAAGGAATATTTCACTTTTATTTTTTCACTTTAATCGTCATTAAAATCAGTACTCCCGAAAAAACGGCATTTAAAAAAAAAAAAATTGGCATTGACCCATGTCCCCTGGGGCAGGAGCCAGGTCCCCAAACCCTTTTTAGGACAATAACTTGCATATTAGCCATTACAATTAGCACTTTTTATTTCAACCGTTCGAGTCCCATAGACTTCAATGGGTTTCTAAAGTTCGCACAAATTTTTGGTCCGTTGGAAAGTTCTGGTGCGGACCGAACCGGGGGGGGGTGGGGTGGGGTTCGGCTCATGCCTGCTGACGACACACATCGGGTCATAGGGCACGTGATACCTCACTTCCGCTAGTTGGAGCGCAGGTGTAATGCAAACGTGGTGCCTGCATGTTTTGAACTGGGCAAACTGTTTATCGTGATTTATGTCGATGCCTCATATGGAATAAAATGAGGAGCCCCTTCTTCTTTTTCAATATATGAACAATCATTGGAGTTCATCATCCCCCGACCAGTCTCTTTTCAGCAGGCATACTCCTAATGGGGTATTATTGTGGGATGTACATTATATATATATATATATATATATATATACAGTGTATATATGTATATATATATAAATATATATATAGGATGTGGTATTATGGGATGTGCATTGTGTATATATATATATATATATATATAGGATATGGTATTATTATGGGATGTAGATTGTATATGTAGCACTGACCCCCGAAGGAGCGGTTGGTTTTACTAGGCTTACCGTCACCTTCTCCTCCTCGTTCTCATCTAGGGGTTCCCAAAGTTGATGGCCCAATAACTGGAGAGACCGACACTTGAATCCCTTGTTAGGAATTTTTATTTGTATAAAATGTGGTACAGAACACAGTCTCTCAGTTGGGAATAGAGGGTATGGGTAGGGAAGCTCTCAGTTGGGAATAGAGGGTATGGGTAAGGAAGCTCTCGGTAGGGAATAGAGGGTATGGGTTGTAAAGCTCTCAGTAGGGAATAGAGGGTATGGGTAGTGAAGCTCTCAGTAGGGAATAGAGGGTATGGGTAGGGAAGCTCTCAGTTGGGAATAGAGGGTATGGGTAGTAAAGCTCTCAGTAGGGAATAGAGGGTATGGGTAGTAAAGCTCTCAGTTGGGAATAGAGGGTATAGGTATGGAAGCTCTCAGTAGGGAATAGAGGGTATGGGTAGTGAAGCTCTCAGTAGGGAATAGAGGGTATGGGTAGGGAAGCTCTCAGTAGGGAATAGAGGGTATGGGTAGTAAAGCTCTCAGTAGGGAATAGAGGGTATGGGTAGTAAAGCTCTCAGTTGGGAATAGAGGGTATGGGTAGTAAAGCTCTCAGTTGGGAATAGAGGGTATGGGTAGTAAAGCTCTCAGTTGGGAATAGAGGGTATGGGTTGAAAATCTCTCAGTAGGGAATAGAGGGTATGGGTAGGGAAGCTCTCAGTTGGGAATAGAGGATATGGGTAGGGAAGCTCTCAGTTGGGAATAGAGGGTATGGGTAGGGAATCTCTCAGTTGGGAATAGAGGGTATGGGTAGGGAAGCTCTCAGTTGGGAATAGATAGGATGGGTAGTAAAGCTCTCAGTTGGGAATAGAGGGGATGGGTAGTAAAGCTCTCAGTTGGAAATAGAGGGTATGGGTAGGGAAGCTCTCAGTTGGGAATAGAGGGTATGGGTAGGGAAGCTCTCAGTTGGGAATAGAGGGGATGGGTAGTAAAGCTCAGGTACACTTGGAACTGCTGACACTTGAAATGTCTCTCTCTAGATGATCCAGGGAATAGCCATTCGCAACTGGATTTTTCAGCTATCGGATAAATCCTCTTTAGCGAATTTAGCAGCTGACAGGTGACTCAAACTTAACAAAGTCTCTGCCACAGAACTTAGTTATAACTGAAGGTTGAATTTGGAACTCTCTTACAGTACCAGTATCTTGCAGCCGGTTTCGCGATACCATTGACTTGGTGTGCTTTCAGCTTAGTTTCCAGGCTCTTACCGAGCAGCCAGCCTTGTGTGTGGCCCTCCTCTGAAGTGTCCTCCCCTGGTTGTGTTTTCAGGTGATGGGCCTCTCCAAACCCGAGATGGCACCGGACCACCTTGGAACCCTCCTTCCAGTTACTGTGCCTCGGGCTAGCCAGCCCCGAGACTCGGAAACAGATGGATCCGCACCCCAGGCCATGAGGGCCTCTGGGGGCTGGTCAGGAGGACCAGGACCACGGAGTCAGAACGTACTTCTGGACCAGAACCCAGAACCACGTGACCTCAGCACCTTAATTACCATCTCCCGGAATTCACAGCAAGGCAACACACCCACTGATTGGCTCAGAGAGAGAGATTGGTACCAAATGTGTCCAACCAGACTGCATTTGCCTTCCATAAGTGGCACCCACACTTATGACCAGGCAGAACATAGTACAGTCCAGCTAAACTGATGCCGAGACCATAATTTAGTGAAATTAACCCAGGCATGTCCAAAGTCAGGCCCACAGGCCAATTACGGCCCACGGCCCGGTTTTGAGCGGCCCGCCTTGTGTGCCGCGGGATCAGGGCTGTCAGATGAGCCGGTCCCCGGCATTGTGAGAAGCTCCGTTGGCTTCAAAAGTGAAAGTAAAGTGCAGGGAAGTGTGCTGTGCTCTCTGCTTCCCCCTACAGTGCAGTACCCGGCTGAATGAGGAAGCTGGAAAGGTAGAGTACTGTGCTACAAGCTAGATTTGTTTTAAAAGGGCTTCATTCATGTGCATGTGTGTGTGTTTGTATGTGTGTGCATGTGTGTGTGTGTGTGTGTCTGTATGTGTGAAATCTGATCATTAATCGGATCATCAATCTGATCATCAATCTGATCATCAATCGGATCATCAATCGGATCATCAATCTGATCATCAATCGGATCATCAATCGGATCATCAATCTGATCATCGATCTGATCATCAATCGGATCATCGATCTGATCATCGATCTGATCATTGATCGGATCATCAATCTGATCATCAATCTGATCATCAATTGGATCATCAATCTGATCATCAATTGGATCATCAATCTGATCATTAATCGGATCATCAATCTGATCATCAGTCTGATCATCAATCGGATCATCAATCTGATCATCAATCGGATCATCAATCGGATCATCAATCTGATCATCAGTCTGATCATCAATCGGATCATCGATCTGATCATCGATCTGATCATTGATCGGATCATCAATCTGATCATCAATCTGATCATCAATTGGATCATCAATCTGATCATCAATTGGATCATCAATCTGATCATCAATTGGATCATCAATCTGATCATTAATCGGATCATCAATCTGATCATCAGTCTGATCATCAGTCTGATCATCAATCTGATTATCAATCTGATCATCAATCGGATCATCAATCTGATCATCAGTCTGATCATCAGTCTGATCATCAATCTGATCATCAGTCTGATCATCAATCTGATCATCAGTCTGATCATCAATATGATCATCAATCTGATCATCAATCGGATCATCAATCTGATCATCAGTCTGATCATCAATCTGATCATCAGTCTGATCATCAATATGATCATCAATCTGATCATCAATCGGATCATTGATCTGATCATCGATCTGATCATCAATCGGATCATCAATCTGATCATCAGTCTGATCATCAGTCTGATCATCAATCTGATCATCAGTCTGATCATAAATCGGATCATCAATCTGATCATCAGTCTGATCATCAGTCTGATCATCAATATGATCATCAATCTGATCATCAATCGGATCATCGATCTGATCATCGATCTGATCATCAATCTGATCATCAATCGGATCATCAGTCTGATCATCGATCTGATCATCAATCTGATCATCAATCGGATCATCAGTCTGATCATCAGTCTGATCATCAGTCGGATCATCAATCGGATCATCAATCTGATCATCAATCTGGTCATCAATCGGATCATCAGTCTGATCATCAATCGGATCATCAATCGGATCATCGATCTGATCATCAGTCTGATCATCAGTCTGATCATCAATCGGATCATCAATCGGATCATCAATCTGATCATCAGTCTGGCTCTCTTTGAAAAAAGTTTGGACACCCCTGAATTATCTCCCAAGACCCAACTATGGTCTTAGGAAAAAACTACAAAACATATCTCATGCTCTTCAGGAGCCCAGCGCTACATATATATATATATAGGATGGGGTATTATTATGGGATGTACATTATTTATATATATATAGGATGGGGTATTATTATGGGATGTACATTATATATATATATATAGGATGGGGTATTATTATGGGATGTACATTATTTATATATATATAGGATGGGGTATTATTATGGGATGCACATTATATATATATATATAGGATGGGGTATTATTATGGGATGTACATTATTTATATATATATAGGATGGGGTATTATTATGGGATGCACATTATATATATATATATAGGATGGGGTATTATTATGGGATGCACATATTATATATATATATAGGATGGGATATTATTATGGGATGTACATTATATTTGTATAGGATGAGGTATTATTATTGGATGTATAGGGTGAGTAGTGGGGGACGCAGTGTGGGACGGCTGGGATTGGTGGCTCTTTGCTGAGTGGACAGGCCGGTTGAGGTCCTGACCCGGCTCATTGTCCGGATGAACCTTCTAGTCACACAGATGAGAGATGCGGATCAGAAAGAACGAGCAGCAAAGACAGGAATCCAATGTGCGGCTCCAATTGGTGAGTGTTCAGCCTCTTCTCTGCTGCAGGAGAAATCCTATGTGATGGGGGAGGGGAACAGGAGATTACCACCAACTGTACTCCTATATACTCCGGAGGAAATACCCCTATATACTCCAGAGGTAATACCCCTATATACTCCGGAGGAAATACCCCTATATACTCCGGAGGAAATACCCCTATATACTCCGGAGGTAATACCCCTATATACTCCGGAGGAAATACCCCTATATACTCCGGAGGTAATACCCCTATATACTCCGGAGGTAATACCCCTATATACTCCGGAGGTAATACCCCTATATACTCCGGAGGTAATACTCTTATATACTCCGGAGGTAATACTCCTATATCCTCCACAGGTAATACTCCCATATATTGTGTTGTAATAATTGTATATACTTCAGATGTAATACTTCTATAATGTGCAAGAAGATTTATTTACAGTACAAGGGTAACTCCTATATACATGAATGTACTTTGTGGTAATAATTATATATACTACCAGCGTGATAAATTGTCATAGGTAATGCCCCTATATACACCAGCAGTAATACTCCTATATACTCCCGCAGTAATACTCCGATATACTGTGTGATAATAATTCTATATAGTACAGGGGTAATAATATTTTTTGCTCCAGCACAAATATTCCCATATACTGTGCACTAAGAATTCTGTATATTGGGGGGGGGGGGGGGGGGTAATACACATCACATAATATATACTGGAGAGATTATTATCACATTGTTATCTTATAACTGCGGGGGATGGAGCCCAGCCATACATTGTACAATTTTTCTTCAGAGGATATGAGGTCACACTCAATCACTTTCCATTTGCAATCTGGCCGGTCCGTGTTGAAGGAAAGTCTAAAGGAAATTGAATAAGAAAATTGTATAATGTATGTCCAATGTAATCTGTAAGGCAACTGCAGGGGTATGAATGTATAGTATGGGGGAAGGGCTGATATATATAGCGGAAGTCATAATTCCATAAAGTTTAGTAATAATATGGACCGTGATGTCGGGACTTCTGTATACCTCAGTAATATCTGTTCTATATACTGGGGATATAGCGATACTATATATTCTGGGGCTACAGCAATACTATATATATTGGGGATACATCAATACTATATACACTGGGGATACAGTGATACTATATATACTGGGGATACAGTGATACTATATATACTGGGGATACAGTGATACTATATACACTGGGGATACAGCGATACTATATATACTGGGGATACATCAATACTATATATATTGGGGATACATCAATACTATATACACTGGGGATACAGTGATACTATATATACTGGGGATACAGTGATACTATATATACTGGGGATACAGTGATACTATATATACTGGGGATACAGCGATACTATATATATACTGGGGATACAGTGATACTATATACACTGGGGATACAGCGATACTATATATTCTGGGGCTACAGCAATACTATATATATTGGGGATACATCAATACTATATACACTGGGGATACAGTGATACTATATATACTGGGGATACAGTGATACTATATATACTGGGGATACAGTGATACTATATATACTGGGGATACAGTGATACTATATACACTGGGGATACAGCGATACTATATATACTGGGGATACATCAATACTATATATATTGGGGATACATCAATACTATATATACTGGGGATACAGTGATACTATATATACTGGGGATACAGTGATACTATATATACTGGGGATACAGTGATACTATATATACTGGGGATACAGCGATACTATATATATACTGGGGATACAGTGATACTATATACACTGGGGATACAGCGATACTATATATTCTGGGGCTACAGCAATACTATATATATTGGGGATACATCAATACTATATACACTGGGGATACAGTGATACTATATATACTGGGGATACAGTGATACTATATATACTGGGGATACAGTGATACTATATATACTGGGGATACAGCGATACTATATATATACTGGGGATACAGTGATACTATATACACTGGGGATACAGTGATACTATATATACTGGGGATACAGCGATACTATATATACTGGGGATACATCAATACTATATATACTGGGGATATAGTGATACTATATATACTGGGGATACATCAATACTATATATATACTGGGGATACATCAATACTATATATACTGGGGATACAGTGATACTATATATACTGGGGATACATCAATACTATATATATACTGGGGATACATCAATACTATATATACTGGGGATATAGTGATACTATATATACTGGGGATATAGCGATACTATATATACTGGGGATATAGCGATACTATATATACTGGGGATATAGCGATACTATATATACTGGGGATATAGCGATACTATATATACTGGGGATATAGCGATACTATATATACTGGGGATACAGCGATACTATATATACTGGGGATACATCAATACTATATATACTGGGGATACAGCGATACTATATATACTGGGGATACAGCGATACTATATATACTGGGGATACATCAATACTATATACACTGGGGATACAGCGATACTATATATACTGGGGATACAGTGATACTATATATACTGGGGATACAGTGATACTATATACACTGGGGATACAGTGATACTATATATACTGGGGATACAGCGATACTATATATACTGGGGATACATCAATACTATATATACTGGGGATATAGTGATACTATATATACTGGGGATACATCAATACTATATATATACTGGGGATACATCAATACTATATATACTGGGGATACAGTGATACTATATATACTGGGGATACATCAATACTATATATATACTGGGGATACATCAATACTATATATACTGGGGATATAGTGATACTATATATACTGGGGATATAGCGATACTATATATACTGGGGATATAGCGATACTATATATACTGGGGATATAGCGATACTATATATACTGGGGATACAGTGATACTATATATACTGGGGATATAGCGATACTATATATACTGGGGATACAGCGATACTATATATACTGGGGATACAGCGATACTATATATACTGGGGATACATCAATACTATATATACTGGGGATACAGCGATACTATATATACTGGGGATACAGCGATACTATATATACTGGGGATACATCAATACTATATATATTGGGGATACATCAATACTATATACACTGGGGATACAGTGATACTATATATACTGGGGATACAGTGATACTATATATACTGGGGATACAGTGATACTATATACACTGGGGATACAGTGATACTATATATACTGGGGATACATCAATACTATATATATACTGGGGATACATCAATACTATATATACTGGGGATATAGTGATACTATATATACTGGGGATATAGCGATACTATATATACTGGGGATATAGCGATACTATATATACTGGGGATATAGCGATACTATATATACTGGGGATATAGCGATACTATATATACTGGGGATATAGCGATACTATATATACTGGGGATATAGCGATACTATATATACTGGGGATACAGCGATACTATATATACTGGGGATACATCAATACTATATATACTGGGGATACAGCGATACTATATATACTGGGGATACAGCGATACTATATATACTGGGGATACATCAATACTATATACACTGGGGATACAGCGATACTATATATACTGGGGATACAGTGATACTATATATACTGGGGATACAGTGATACTATATACACTGGGGATACAGTGATACTATATATACTGGGGATACAGCGATACTATATATACTGGGGATACATCAATACTATATATACTGGGGATATAGTGATACTATATATACTGGGGATACATCAATACTATATATATACTGGGGATACAGTGATACTATATATACTGGGGATACATCAATACTATATATATACTGGGGATACATCAATACTATATATACTGGGGATATAGTGATACTATATATACTGGGGATATAGCGATACTATATATACTGGGGATATAGCGATACTATATATACTGGGGATATAGCGATACTATATATACTGGGGATACAGTGATACTATATATACTGGGGATACAGTGATACTATATATACTGGGGATATAGCGATACTATATATACTGGGGATACAGCGATACTATATATACTGGGGATACAGCGATACTATATATACTGGGGATACATCAATACTATATATATTGGGGATACATCAATACTATATACACTGGGGATACAGTGATACTATATATACTGGGGATACAGTGATACTATATATACTGGGGATACAGTGATACTATATATACTGGGGATACATCAATACTATATATACTGGGGATATAGTGATACTATATATACTGGGGATACATCAATACTATATATATACTGGGGATACATCAATACTATATATACTGGGGATACAGTGATACTATATATACTGGGGATACATCAATACTATATATATACTGGGGATACATCAATACTATATATACTGGGGATATAGTGATACTATATATACTGGGGATATAGCGATACTATATATACTGGGGATATAGCGATACTATATATACTGGGGATATAGCGATACTATATATACTGGGGATACAGTGATACTATATATACTGGGGATACAGTGATACTATATATACTGGGGATATAGCGATACTATATATACTGGGGATACAGCGATACTATATATACTGGGGATACAGCGATACTATATATACTGGGGATACATCAATACTATATATACTGGGGATACAGCGATACTATATATACTGGGGATACAGCGATACTATATATACTGGGGATACATCGATACTATATACACTGGGGATACAGCGATACTATATATACTGGGGATACAGTGATACTATATACACTGGGGATACAGCGATACTATATACACTGGGGATATAGCGATACTATATATACTGGGGATATAGCGATACTATATATACTGGGGATACAGTGATACTATATATACTGGGGATACAGTGATACTATATATACTGGGGATATAGCGATACTATATATACTGGGGATACAGCGATACTATATATACTGGGGATACAGCGATACTATATATACTGGGGATACATCAATACTATATATACTGGGGATACAGCGATACTATATATACTGGGGATACATCAATACTATATACACTGGGGATACAGCGATACTATATATACTGGGGATACAGTGATACTATATACACTGGGGATACAGCGATACTATATACACTGGGGATACAGCGATACTATATATATACTGGGATACAGCAATACTATATACACTGGGGATACAGCGATACTATATACACTGGGGATACAGCGATACTATATATATACTGGGGATACAGCGATACTATATACACTGGGGATACAGCGATACTATATATACTGGGGATACAGCGATACTATATATACTGGGGATACATCAATACTATATACACTGGGGATACAGCGATACTATATATACTGGGGATACAGTGATACTATATACACTGGGGATACAGCGATACTATATACACTGGGGATACAGCGATACTATATATATACTGGGATACAGCAATACTATATACACTGGGGATACAGCGATACTATATACACTGGGGATACAGCGATACTATATATATACTGGGGATACAGCGATACTATATACACTGGGGATACAGCGATACTATATATACTGGGGATACAGCGATACTATATATACTGGGGATACAGCGATACTATATATACTGGGGATACAGCGATACTATATATACTGGGGATATAGCGATACTATATATACTGGGGATATAGCGATACTATATATACTGGGGATATAGCGATACTATATATACTGGGGATATAGCGATACTATATATACTGGGGAATGGGGATATAGCGATACTATATATACTTGGGATATAGCGATACTATATATACTGGGGATACAGTGATACTATATATACTGGGGATACAGTGATACTATATATACTGGGGATATAGCGATACTATATATACTGGGGATATAGCGATACTATATATACTGGGGATATAGTGATACTATATATACTGGGGATATAGTGATACTATATATACTGGGGATATAGCGATACTATATATACTGGGGATACAGTGATACTATATATACTGGGGATACAGTGATACTATATATACTGGGGATATAGCGATACTATATATACTGGGGATACAGCGATACTATATATACTGGGGATACAGCGATACTATATATACTGGGGATACATCAATACTATATATACTGGGGATACATCAATACTATATATACTGGGGATACATCAATACTATATATACTGGGGATACATCAATACTATATATACTGGGGATACATCAATACTATATATACTGGGGATACATCAATACTATATACACTGGGGATACAGTGATACTATATATACTGGGGATATAGCGATACTATATATACTGGGGATACAGCGATACTATATATACTGGGGATACAGCGATACTATATATACTGGGGATACAGCGATACTATATATACTGGGGATACAGCGATACTATATATACTGGGGATACAGCGATACTATATATACTGGGGATACATCAATACTATATATACTGGGGATACAGCGATACTATATATACTGGGGATACATCAATACTATATACACTGGGGATACAGCGATACTATATATACTGGGGATACAGCGATACTATATACACTGGGGATACAGCGATACTATATACACTGGGGATACAGCGATACTATATATATACTGGGATACAGCAATACTATATACACTGGGGATACAGCGATACTATATACACTGGGGATACAGCGATACTATATACACTGGGGATACAGCGATACTATATATACTGGGGGATACAGTGATACTTTATATACTGGGGATACAGCGATACTATATATACTGGGGATACAGTGATACTATATATACTGGGGATATAGCGATACTATATATACTGGGGATACAGTGATACTATATATACTGGGGATATCGCGATACTATATATACTGGGGATACAGTGATACTATATATACTGGGGATATAGCGATACTATATATACTGGGGATACAGTGATACTATATATACTGGGGATATAGCGATACTACATATTCTGGGGCTACAGCGATACTATATACACTGGGGATACAGTGATACTATATATACTGGGGTTTCAGCGATACTATATACACTGGGGATACAGTGATACTATATATACTGGGGTTTCAGCGATACTATATACACTGGGGATACAGCGATACTATATACACTGGGGATACAGCGATACTATATACACTGGGGATACAGCGGTACTATATACACTGGGGATACAGCAATACTATATACACTGGGGATACAGCGATACTATATACACTGGGGATACAGCGATACTATATATATACTGGGGATACAGTGATACTATATACACTGGGGATACAGCGATACTATATACACTGGGGATACAGCGATACTATATATATACTGGGGATACAGTGATACTATATACACTGGGGATACAGTGATACTATATACACTGGGGATACAGCGATACTATATATATACTGGGGATACAGCGATACTATATATATACTGGGGATACAGTGATACTATATACACTGGGGATACAGCGATACTATATATACACTGGGGATACAGCGATACTATATATATACTGGGATACAGCGATACTATATACACTGGGGATACAGCGATACTATATACACTGGGGATACAGCGATACTATATATATACTGGGGATACAGCGATACTATATACACTGGGGATACAGCGATACTATATACACTGGGGATACAGCGATACTATATACACTGGGGATACAGCGATACTATATACACTGGGGATACATCAATACTATATATACTGGGGATACATCAATACTATATATACTGGGGATACAGTGATACTATATATATTGGGGATACATCAATACTATATATACTGGGGATACAGTGATACTATATATATTGGGGATACATCAATACTATATACACTGGGGATTAGGGATGAGCTTCGAGTTCGAGTTGAACATTGCCTGTTCGGTGAACAGTGAACAATTTGGGGTGTTCGCAGTAAATTTGAAAAGCCGGAACATCCTGTACAAGTCTATGGGAGAAATCTAAAGTGCTAATTCTAAAGGCTTATATGCAAATTACTATCCTAAAAAGTGTTTGGGGACCCGGGTCCTGCCCCAGGGGACATGGATCAATGCAAAAAAAAGTTTTAAAAATGGCCGTTCTTTCGGGAGCAGTGATTTTAATAATGATTAAAGTGAAACAATAAAAGTGTAATATTCCTTTAAATTTCGTACCTGGGGGGTGTCTATAGTATGCCTGTGAAGGGGCGCATGTTTCCCGTGCTTAGAACTGTCCCTGCACAAAGTGTCATTTCTGCAGGAAAAAAAGTCATTTAAAATCACTCGCGGCTAAAATGAATTGTCGGCTCCCCGTAATACAGAGAACACTCATTGAAAGTGATTGATAAAAAAGTGTGGGGTTCCCCCAAATTCAATTACCAGGCCCTTCAGGTCTGGTATGGATATTAAAGGGAACCCCGCGTTATATAAAAAAAAAATGATGTGGGGTTCCCCCTAAATATCCATACCAGACCTGAATCTGGTATGGATTTTAAGGGGAATTCCACTCCAATTTTTTTTTTTTAAATGTCGTGGAGTTTCTCTTAAAAATCCATACCAGACCCTTTATCTGTGCACGCAACCTGGCAGGCCGCATTAAAAGAGGGGGGCGAGAGAGCGCCCCCCCTGAACTGTATCAGGCCACATGCCCTCAACATTGGGGGGATGCTTTGGGGGTCTGCGACCCCTCAAAGCACCTTGTCCCCATGTTGATGAGGACAAGGGCCTCATCCCCACAACCCTACCTGCTGGTTGTGGGGGTCTGCGGGCGGGGGGCTTATCAGAATCTGGAAGGCCCCTTTAACAAGTTTAACAAGCCCCCCCTGTTTGAAATGGCAAGGGGGTACAAAAGTACCCCTACCATTTCACAAAGAAACTGTAAAAGAATGTTAAAAAAAGACAAACACACTGTTGAAAAAGTCCTTTATTAAAAATAAAAAAAGATTCCAGCGGTGGTAATCCACTCTTGCTATCCATTGACGGCTGATCTGATCCAGCGTCGGGGGATCTCTCCCTCCAGCGCAGCAAATCCATCCATCCTCTGTCTCCACTGTCGGAGACACTGCGGGGCTCCCGGCAGCCTGACATTTCTTATATGAGGAGGGCGGGGCCACCCATCACCTGACCCCCCCCTCTGACGCAAGTGGGGAAGCCTGGCTTCCCCAATGACGTGTGGGTGACCCCGTCCCCCTCTGATGTAATGGAAACTGCGGGTCTTCCAACCAGTCAGGGTTGTGGGGATGAGGCCCTTGTCCTCCTCAACATGGGGACAAGGTGCTTTGAGGGGTTGCAGACCCCCAAAGCATCCTCCCAATGTTGAGGGCATGTGGCCTGGTACGGTTCAGGAGGGGGGTGCTCTCTCTCGCCCCCCCCCCCCTCTTTTTCTGCGGCCTGCCAGGTTGCGTGCTCGGATAAAGGGTCTGGTATGGATTTTTAGGTGGAACTTCACGCCATATTTTTTTTTTACATTTGGCATGGAGTGCCCCTTAAATTCCATACCAGACCTGAAGGGCCTGGTATGGATATTTAGGGGGAACCTCACAACGTCATTTTTTTTCCCTTTAATATCCATACCAGACCTGAAGGGCCTGGTAATTGAATTTGGGGGAACCCCCACACTTTTTTATCAATGACTTTCAATGAGTGTTCTCTGTATTATGGGGAGCCGACAATTCGTTATAGCCGCAAGTGATTTTAAATGACTTTTTTTCCTGCAGAAATGACACTTTGTGTAGGGACAGTTCTAAGCACGGGAAACATGAGCCCCTTCACAGGCATACTATAGACACCCCCCAGGTATGAAATTTAAAGGAATATTACACTATTATTGTTTCACTTTAAGCATTATTAAAACTTTTTTTTGCATTGATCCATGTCCCCTGGGGCAGGAGCCGGGCCCCCAAACACTTTTTAGGACAGTAACTTGCATATTAGCCTTTAAAATTAGCACTTTAGATTTCTCCCATAAACTTGTACAGGGTGTTCCGGCTTTTTCGAATTTGCCAAGAACACCCAAAATTGTTTACTGTTCACTGAACAGGCAATGTTCGCTCAAACTCGAAGCTCATCCCTACTGATAACCTTCTGCTTAAAGTTCTTGCAATTGATACTGCCATGTAAGTGATGGCCTGAACTGAACATTGCTCTGTTGGAACAAATGGTTAAACTGATATGAGATCCAGCGACTACAATAGCTCCTTCTTCCATGGTGACCGACTCCTCACCACTGCCCTCTAAAGTTGTGCAAACTGAAGGATTCTTGGTCCTTTCAAATGTGTTATTGCCAATATAGTCCACACTTGTGAGCTATGTGAGGATAGGCTAAGGCCTGGAGGAAGTATAGAACAGCGGGCACTGGAAGGGCAGTAGGCTCAATGTCTCGCCCTACCAAGAAAAAGCAAACTTCTTCCAGAATTAGGCCTGTATGTTGTAAGTAGAATGTCTTCTCACACGCAACAAAGTAGAGATCACTCTGGAATGAAACTGGAGCAACCGGAGTTGCCTATCCTCCCCCTTGTGTGCCCCTGCTTGCAGTCCCAGTCTGCGTATGTTATAGAGGGGAAATGTCTTCTGCATCCTGAAATGAATGGCCTGGGAAAACTGAGGGCCTCCTGGTCAATATGGAGGACTGGCTATGACAACTATGTTCTCCCTTGATAGCCTCAAGGGGAATCTCATTTACGGGAAATGTTGGTTAGATTGAATGCCCAGGGAGAGACCAGAGTATCTACCCCTTGCACCTTGGGGTACAGACAAAATCAGACCAAAGTTTGTGATTACTATGGGAAACGAGGAGGTCCGTCTGTGATAGGCCCCACCTGTGGACCAGCTCAGAGAAGACCTGGGTCGTAGACCCTCACGTTGTGCTCTGGGAAGCTTGTACTTGTTCAAAAGCAACCGCTGGGAGGTAAACTATTTCCGAATTTTTACTGGTGATCTTCCGCCCAGGCGTTATGGGTTTCACCTCTATCAATAGCATATTGCTGCGAGTTTCATCCTAGAGCTGAATATAGGCAACTGCTGCCCTGTTGCTAAACTGCAAGGAGATTGGTCCTCCTTGACTATGTGTAGTAAGGCCAAAGTTCTACAAGGGCTGTTTGAACCCCAGCGCGTTCAAGATTACCCTCCTTGGCTGGGAATCTCTGCTTGCCTTGACTGAAAGTCCTTCGCAGTACATCTTCCCGGGTGTCTTGCAGACAAGATCCATAGCCATTCTCCAGTCTGAGGGTCCTAACGGACTGAGACTTTCTCAAGGTCTTTTCATCACCGCGGACCGCTACTCATACTGAGTAACACTTATTAACTGTGTTCTATCCTGTTTCCTCCCTTGCACTGACAATTTTAGTTGAAATTTGTGCAGGTTCCCATGCACCCCAGGAATCATCTATATGCTTGATGATGTGCTTGTGGTTATGACTAAGGCCTTATAGGCTGAAACGCGTCAACCTTTCGTATTTGCATTTGGTCACTGTGGCTTGTTAATAAATACAACATTTTGTAAGAGCAATCACTGGAGTGCGGATCATCTTTCCTTAAAGGGGATTGTAAAGAGAATTTTTTTTTTTAAATAACAAACATGTTATACTTACCTCCACTGTGTAGCTTGTTTTGCACAGAGTGGCCCCGAACCTTCTCTTCTGGGGTCCCTTGGCAGCTGTCTCTGCTTCCTCCCTCAGATGCTTCTCACATTCATGCCAGCTCCCTCGCATGGTTAAAAGCATCTGCAGGCGCGCTCCCTTGATACAGCCGGCGGCTATAGCCGCTCGCTGTATCACACGGCACCGCCCCCCGGCGTTCCGCGTCAGTGGATGTGATTGCCAGTGGCTGCGCTGCTTTCCATCCATCCACTCCAGCCAATCAGCGGCCAGGCTGAACGGTGGAAAGGAAGTCGGGGGACGAGCGCGGGACTTTCGAGGGGTGAGATAAGTAAAATGGGGGGCTGGGGGGGCCAGCACTGTCAGATGTTTTTTTCACCTTAATGCATAGAATGCATTAAGGTGAAAAAACATTTACCTTTACAACCCCTTTAATTTCTCTAGTCAGCCAATGACTGTGGATTGACCACCCGGGAGCTCTGCTTTCTATGGGATGCATGGGTAGTAGCACTGACTTTTTTGTTTATATATGCATGATGATGTTGTACCCAGATGACTGAGGCTCTGAGAAGCCATCAAACAAGCGGAAATATTCGTCCTCAGAATTCTGTTCCTGACTGTCACCACTTCCTCTGATGAAAATAGCGGAGCACCGCCGGGTACACCAACCATTGGGATGGAGAAAGGTTGGCTTTACTTTCCCTCTAAAGTGTGAGGATAGGATAGGCATCCCGACGATCCAGCAACAGCCTCCAGCCATGCGCTTATACTGTTTAACCACTTGAGATCCTCGCTATAGCCGAATGAGTCTATGAGACTTGCCTGACCATAGATCGTAGTAAGGGGTCAGTCCCGACCTCTTACCACGTGATTAG
The DNA here is from genome assembly GCF_037356315.1 of Lithobates pipiens. Taxonomy (NCBI): domain Eukaryota; kingdom Metazoa; phylum Chordata; class Amphibia; order Anura; family Ranidae; genus Lithobates; species Lithobates pipiens. The sequence goes on along the minus strand of NW_027507770.1, from coordinate 36,690 downwards.
CTGTCAGCCAATGATAGCTGATCATGTGATCACAACAGAGCCGGTAATCGGCTATTTTTCCTCCTTGCGCTGACAGCACGAGGAGAAAAAAAAAAGACGAGCACCGGCGGCTGTGAGAGGGACTTCAGTCCCGATCACGGCGAGCTGGGGCCAGCGCATCAGTGCCCACCTGCCCCCTGACAGTGCCACCTAAAGATTGGATAAAAGTGCCACCCATCAGTGCCCACAGTGCCACCTATCAGTGCCCACAATTTGCCTCAACAACAGTGTTGCACCTCAGTGCCACATATCCGTGCCCATCAGTGTCATCTACCAGTGCCCATCAGTGACGCCCATCAGTGCCCAGCAGTGACACCTATCAGAGCCACCTATCAGTGCCCATCCATCCCATCTATCAGTGGTACCCATCCGTGCCACCCATCAGTGCCACCCATCAGTGCCATATTATCTGTGCCCATCTTTGCCAATCAGTACTGCCTTATCTGTGCCTATCGATGCCACCTTATCTGTGCCTATTAGTGCCGCCTTAACTGTGCCTATCAGTGCCCACCAGTGCGGCCTATCAGTGCCCACCAGTGCCGCCTCATCAGCGCATTTAAATGAAGGAAAAAAAATGACCTGTTTGCAAAATTTTATAACAAACTATTAAACATGATTTTTTTTTGCATCTGTTTAACTGACAATTGCGCGGTCGTGCGACGTGGCTCCCCAAAAAAATTGACGTCCTTTTTTCCCCACAAATAGAGCTTTCTTTTGATGGTATTTGATCGCCTCTGTGGTTTTTATTTTTTGCGCTATAAACAAAATAAGAGCGACAATTTCGAAAAAAACGCATTATTTTTTACTTTTTGCTATAATAAATATTCCCAAAAATATATAAAAAAAACATTTATTTTCCCTCAGTTTAGGCCGATACGGATTCTTCTACATATTTTTGGCAAAAAAATTGCAATAAGCGTATATTGATTGGTTTGCGCAAAAGTTATAGCGTCTACAAAATAGGGGATAGCTTTGTGGCATTTTTATTAATATTTTTTTTTTTTACTAGCAATGGAGTTTTATTGTGACTGCGATATTATGGTGGACACATTTTTGGGACCATTGTCATTTATACAGCAATCAGTGCTATACAAATGCACTGATTCCTGTGTAAATGACATTGGCAGAGAAGGGGTTAACCAGGAGTTGGCAGTGTAGGGGTTAAATGTGTCCTAGAGGCGTGTTTATAACTGTGGGGGGCGTGGCTGTGTTTTACAGATCACTGATCTCTGCTCCAATCACAGGGAGCAGAGATCAGTGTCACCTGTTGCTAGGCAGAACGGGGAGATGCTGTTTACATTGTGAGACGATCGCGGTCAGGCTCACTGGGGTCCCGACCAGCACGTGCACGCGCCCGCCGGCGGCACGCACGCGATGGCACGGTGACAAATTTGAAGGGACGTACCTGTACACCCATTTGCCTGTCCGTGCCATTCTGCCGACGTACATCGTCGTGCGCCGGTCGGGAAGCTGTTAAGAGTCTGGGTATGCACTTGTGTGACTGGCTCACTAATTTTCCCAGAAGTCTGCACTAAAATACAAGTCAGATTTTTGGCATCCACTGCTACAAAAATATCATTCACGTCTAAAGGGATACAGACCCTGCCACTCTCCTCAGAGTCCTGCAGGTGCAGCAGCTGGTTGGTAATTATTAATTCCCATTAGACAGTACATGGGCTGGATATTGCTGGTCTTCGGGCAGATGCTACAGTATGTAGGAGCAGATTGACCATTAGCTTGTTCAGGGTACAGTTTCGTCAGCCTGTTTATACGGCATTTTTCTCGAACCCCTTCCATCCTTCCCCACTTTTGTTTCTAGGAAGCAATACGCAGTCCAGGGTCTCAACCATATGACCTCCTTAGCCGCCAAAGTGCTGGGGTGCTCTTCCAGTGGTTATACAAGCAATTAGAGGGGGCTTCCTGGTCAGCCTCCCTATTTTGAGTAGCAGACTGCTGGATCTATAATATATGTAGCAAGGAGCCGGGACTCCTTCAGTCCATTTGACAACCTCCAGCGCCTTGAGTTGTCCACCTCCCTCCACATAGGGTGGGTTGTAAGGCATAGTAGGTGCAGCGCATGTCTTTGGATTGTGGTGAGAAACCCACACAGGGAGAAAATATCAACTTCAACACAAGTATTAGCATGTTGGGGAATTGAACCAGAAACTCCGGTGCTGCTAGACAGAGTCGCCAGTCAGCAGGCAGCCTCTGCAAAGTAGATTCATGGGCGCCAGACACTTAGGGTGTGCCACCTGTCCAGGATTCCGCAGGACAGTCTGGGTTTTGAATCGAGTATCAGGGTTTCAGTCCACCTGAGACCCAGACATATTACCCGGACCAGGCTGTGGTTCCCCAAGTAACCGAGATAGTTATACACAAATCTGTTGCCGCCATAGATGGTGTCAGCAAGGGCAATTAGGCCACGCCCACTAGCGCCCTCTGAGCGCTACATTAATACTCTCTTTGGGGCACCCAAATGTGTCTGTGTAATGCCAACCCGGTGAACTCCCGGACTTCTACAGGACAGCCACGCAGGGAAAAGCATCCAGCAAGATGCCGCATCTGCATGGATAAGAGAGCTGTCTCCTATGGCAACAGTCTTACAAGTGTAACAGTTGCATCAGGTAATTAAGGTGAGTTCAAAACAGAATCTTGTGCCAATCTTATCAACAATAAAGACATTTGGCATTATCTGTTAGCAGTATACTCCTCCAGGCAGTGCCTACTCACCAACCTCCTGGGTACAGATACTACACCACGGGCCCTGCGGGACTCTTGCTGGGGCGCTGGCTCTGGGGAAGGGGAGCAGAGACGTCTTCCTTGGAGCGCCGGTCCCTGGCTGATCTTCCAGTGGGACCCTTTGGGCGGGTGGCTGGGCTGAGGTAAACTCAGACAAGGAATCTGGTACTACCTTCTTCAGTGATGATGAGACTTGCGCAGTGTCCTGCTCCCTGTCTACAGCACACAGGGTGGATCCAGAGCCTAGTCTCGGGAGGGGCACTGCCACAAAATTTTGCGGACAATTTGTTGGGGCAATGGCTGGTGTTGGCACTTCAGTCATCACGGCACCATGGTTGATATGTCAGGATGATTGAAGCGCATTATTTCTATCATTACATCTTGGTACACCCAAACTTGTCAGCAGTGAGCCTAGAGTTAGAAGTCGGCAAGCAGACATCTTTATACACCCACCAGAGCCTTACTTTTCACAGTTATTTTTAACAGTAAACTCTAAAGCTTATTTAGTGAAATATAAGTTGAGTTTACTGTTAAAAATAACTGTGAAAAGCATAACTCTGGTGGGTGTATAAAAATGTCCGCTTGCCGACTTATAACACTAGGCTTACTGTGGAGGAGTGCGGGAGTACCAAGATGGCCGCGACGCAATGTCCTTTCAGTCACATATTCAGAAGGGGAGCGGCTCCCCGATAACACTTGCCTGCTCGCCTCGCTCAGTCACACGCCAGCCCGCCGGTATGATTGCTCAATCACCAGCCTGCCTGTCCGCTTGCTCACCCACCGGCTGCTCAGTCAACCATCGGCTCACCCGCTCATTATTTTCTTGGGGGGAGCAATTGCCCCCCCGATACGCCCCTGACTGCAGACTCCTCTAGACAGTCTTTGCACACCAATTTATTGGATATGGGGACTGCGCCACAAGCCCAGCCTGATTTCTTGCTGGGACGCCTGTATTGCTCTGGAGAAGAGCTCTTTTGGAGAGACGTCTGGAGCTATGCTCCTTTGGAGAACGCTTCTCCTCTCTTCTTCTTTAACTCCGAGAGCGTGCAGAGCTGAAACATATCAAAGCAAACCGCATTAGAGGCACTCTTCTAAGGACATCTGAAAACGTACCAACTGGTGGTTCCCCTACCTTATGTATTGAGGGTCTTACATAAGTGGTGGCTGGTAGAGAATAAGGGATAACCAGCGGAAAAAGAGAGATGAAAAGAGAAACAGAAGGATGGAGATCGCCAGTAATCTTCTAACATGAAAGTCTGAACACTACAACAAGGCAAACAGCTGAAACAAACCAAAGAAAAACAATGTACTCTTCTCTTCTCTCTTCTTTTTTTTTTTTAAATACAGAAAACTTTCCTCCCAGCAAATGGCGACACAGAAGGGTGTGGAGACTGGATCCAGGAACAGACTTCACAGTCTGAAGACAGTCAGGAGGCTGTATATTGCCCATCCCAGCGGCCCACTGACACTCTTAGGTGATCCTACGACAGGCACAACCCTCCCCCAGACTCCTCCTGTTGTTTGTGGGCAAAACAAATCGCTTTGCCCAGAACCAAAATGGCGCCCAGAGCTTCCATCAGCGCGCTACTGCCCAGCGCCGGGGTGGGGGACATAAAATTCCTTCCTTCATCACTGCTGTGTGGAGGAAGAATGGGGTGGCGGCTAACCATGCCTTCATTTATACTATTTACTGGTCCTGAGGGAGTGGTCAAGAGGCGGAGCTCTATCACTAGGATGCTGCCATGTTGGTGTCAGGAAAGAAGATTTCTTCTCACAATATTAACTAAATTGCAGCTTTGTTCTCAGCAGAGGTTGGTTCTAGTGATGAAGGATAAGTTGGGGGATCATGTTGGTTCTAGTAATGAAGGATAAGTTGGGGGATCATGTTGGTTCTAGTAATGAAGGATAAGTTGGGGGATCATGTTGGTTTTAGTAATGAAGGACAAGTTGGGGATCATGTTGGTTCTAGTAATGAAGGATAAGTTGGGGGATCATGTTGGTTTTAGTAATGAAGGACAAGTTGGGGGATCATGTTGGTTCTAGTGATGAAGGACAAGTTGGGGGATCATGTTGGTTTTAGTAATGAAGGACAAGTTGGGGGATCATGTTGGTTTTAGTAATGAAGGACAAGTTGGGGGATCATGTTGGTTTTAGTAATGAAGGACAAGTTGGGGGATCATGTTGGTTTTAGTAATGAAGGATAAGTTGGGGGATCATGTTGGTTTTAGTAATGAAGGATAAGTTGGGGGATCATGTTGGTTCTAGTAATGAAGGATAAGTTGGGGGATCATGTTGGTTTTAGTAATGAAGGACAAGTTGGGGGATCATGTTGGTTTTAGTAATGAAGGACAAGTTGGGGGATCATGTTGGTTTTAGTAATGAAGGACAAGTTGGGGGATCATGTTGGTATCAGTAATGAAGGACAAGTTGGGGATCATGTTGGTTTTAGTAATGAAGGACAAGTTGGGGGATCATGTTGGTTTTAGTAATGAAGGACAAGTTGGGGGATCATGTTGGTTTTAGTAATGAAGGATAAGTTGGGGGATCATGTTGGTTCTAGTAATGAAGGACAAGTTGGGGGATCATGTTGGTTTTAGTAATGAAGGACAAGTTGGGGGATCATGTTGGTTTTAGTAATGAAGGATAAGTTGGGGGATCATGTTGGTTTTAGTAATGAAGGATAAGTTGGGGGATCATGTTGGTTTTAGTAATGAAGGATAAGTTGGGGATCATGTTGGTTCTAGTAATGAAGGACAAGTTGGGGGATCATGTTGGTTTTAGTAATGAAGGATAAGTTGGGGGATCATGTTGGTTTTAGTAATGAAGGATAAGTTGGGGGATCATGTTGGTTCTAGTAATGAAGGATAAGTTGGGGGATCATGTTGGTTTTAGTAATGAAGGACAAGTTGGGGGATCATGTTGGTTTTAGTAATGAAGGACAAGTTGGGGGATCATGTTGGTTTTAGTAATGAAGGACAAGTTGGGGGATCATGTTGGTTCTAGTAATGAAGGATAAGTTGGGGGATCATGTTGGTTTTAGTAATGAAGGATAAGTTGGGGATCATGTTGGTTTTAGTAATGAAGGACAAGTTGGGGGATCATGTTGGTTTTAGTAATGAAGGATAAGTTGGGGGATCATGTTGGTTTCAGTAATGAAGGATAAGTTGGGGGATCATGTTGGTTCTAGTAATGAAGGACAAGTTGGGGGATCATGTTGGTTTTAGTAATGAAGGACAAGTTGGGGGATCATGTTGGTTTTAGTAATGAAGGACAAGTTGGGGGATCATGTTGGTTTTAGTAATGAAGGATAAGTTGGGGGATCATGTTGGTTTTAGTAATGAAGGATAAGTTGGGGATCATGTTGGTTTTAGTAATGAAGGACAAGTTGGGGGATCATGTTGGTTTTAGTAATGAAGGATAAGTTGGGGGATCATGTTGGTTTTAGTAATGAAGGATAAGTTGGGGGATCATGTTGGTTTTAGTAATGAAGGACAAGTTGGGGGATCATGTTGGTTTTAGTAATGAAGGACAAGTTGGGGGATCATGTTGGTATTAGTAATGAAGGATAAGTTGGGGGATCATGTTGGTTTTAGTAATGAAGGATAAGTTGGGGGATCATGTTGGTTTTAGTAATGAAGGACAAGTTGGGGGATCATGTTGGTTTTAGTAATGAAGGATAAGTTGGGGGATCATGTTGGTTTCAGTAATGAAGGATAAGTTGGGGATCATGTTGGTTTTAGTAATGAAGGACAAGTTGGGGGATCATGTTGGTTTTAGTAATGAAGGACAAGTTGGGGGATCATGTTGGTTTTAGTAATGAAGGACAAGTTGGGGGATCATGTTGGTTTTAGTAATGAAGGACAAGTTGGGGGATCATGTTGGTTTTAGTAATGAAGGATAAGTTGGGGATCATGTTGGTTCTAGTAATGAAGGACAAGTTGGGGGATCATGTTGGTTTTAGTAATGAAGGACAAGTTGGGGGATCATGTTGGTTTTAGTAATGAAGGACAAGTTGGGGGATCATGTTGGTTTTAGTAATGAAGGACAAGTTGGGGGATCATGTTGGTTTTAGTAATGAAGGATAAGTTGGGGATCATGTTGGTTTTAGTAATGAAGGACAAGTTGGGGGATCATGTTGGTTTTAGTAATGAAGGATAAGTTGGGGGATCATGTTGGTTTTAGTAATGAAGGATAAGTTGGGGATCATGTTGGTTTTAGTAATGAAGGATAAGTTGGGGATCATGTTGGTTTTAGTAATGAAGGATAAGTTGGGGGATCATGTTGGTTCTAGTAATGAAGGATAAGTTGGGGGATCATGTTGGTTTTAGTAATGAAGGATAAGTTGGGGATCATGTTGGTTTTAGTAATGAAGGATAAGTTGGGGGATCATGTTGGTTCTAGTAATGAAGGATAAGTTGGGGGATCATGTTGGTGCTAGTAATGAAGGACAAGTTGGGGGATCATGTTGGTTTTAGTAATGAAGGACAAGTTGGGGGATCATGTTGGTTTTAGTAATGAAGGACAAGTTGGGGGATCATGTTGGTTTTAGTAATGAAGGATAAGTTGGGGGATCATGTTGGTTTTAGTAATGAAGGATAAGTTGGGGGATCATGTTGGTTCTAGTAATGAAGGACAAGTTGGGGGATCATGTTGGTTTTAGTAATGAAGGATAAGTTGGGGGATCATGTTGGTTTTAGTAATGAAGGACAAGTTGGGGGATCATGTTGGTTCTAGTAATGAAGGATAAGTTGGGGGATCATGTTGGTTCTAGTAATGAAGGATAAGTTGGGGGATCATGTTGGTGCTAGTAATGAAGGATAAGTTGGGGGATCATGTTGGTTTTAGTAATGAAGGATAAGTTGGGGGATCATGTTGGTTTTAGTGATGAAGGACAAGTTGGGGGATCATGTTGGTTTTAGTAATGAAGGACAAGTTGGGGGATCATGTTGGTTTCAGTAATGAAGGACAAGTTGGGGGATCATGTTGGTTCTAGTAATGAAGGATAAGTTGGGGATCATGTTGGTTTTAGTAATGAAGGACAAGTTGGGGGATCATGTTGGTTTTAGTAATGAAGGACAAGTTGGGGGATCATGTTGGTTCTAGTAATGAAGGATAAGTTGGGGATCATGTTGGTTCTAGTAATGAAGGACAAGTTGGGGGATCATGTTGGTTTTAGTAATGAAGGACAAGTTGGGGGATCATGTTGGTTCTAGTAATGAAGGATAAGTTGGGGGATCATGTTGGTTTTAGTAATGAAGGATAAGTTGGGGGATCATGTTGGTTTTAGTAATGAAGGATAAGTTGGGGGATCATGTTGGTTCTAGTAATGAAGGATAAGTTGGGGATCATGTTGGTTTTAGTAATGAAGGACAAGTTGGGGGATCATGTTGGTTTTAGTAATGAAGGATAAGTTGGGGGATCATGTTGGTTTTAGTAATGAAGGATAAGTTGGGGGATCATGTTGGTTCTAGTAATGAAGGATAAGTTGGGGGATCATGTTGGTGCTAGTAATGAAGGACAAGTTGGGGGATCATGTTGGTTTTAGTAATGAAGGACAAGTTGGGGGATCATGTTGGTTTTAGTAATGAAGGACAAGTTGGGGGATCATGTTGGTTTTAGTAATGAAGGATAAGTTGGGGGATCATGTTGGTTTTAGTAATGAAGGATAAGTTGGGGGATCATGTTGGTTCTAGTAATGAAGGACAAGTTGGGGGATCATGTTGGTTTTAGTAATGAAGGATAAGTTGGGGGATCATGTTGGTTTTAGTAATGAAGGACAAGTTGGGGGATCATGTTGGTTCTAGTAATGAAGGATAAGTTGGGGGATCATGTTGGTTCTAGTAATGAAGGATAAGTTGGGGGATCATGTTGGTGCTAGTAATGAAGGATAAGTTGGGGGATCATGTTGGTTTTAGTAATGAAGGATAAGTTGGGGGATCATGTTGGTTTTAGTGATGAAGGACAAGTTGGGGGATCATGTTGGTTTTAGTAATGAAGGACAAGTTGGGGGATCATGTTGGTTTCAGTAATGAAGGACAAGTTGGGGGATCATGTTGGTTCTAGTAATGAAGGATAAGTTGGGGATCATGTTGGTTTTAGTAATGAAGGACAAGTTGGGGGATCATGTTGGTTTTAGTAATGAAGGACAAGTTGGGGGATCATGTTGGTTCTAGTAATGAAGGATAAGTTGGGGATCATGTTGGTTCTAGTAATGAAGGACAAGTTGGGGGATCATGTTGGTTTTAGTAATGAAGGACAAGTTGGGGGATCATGTTGGTTCTAGTAATGAAGGATAAGTTGGGGGATCATGTTGGTTTTAGTAATGAAGGATAAGTTGGGGGATCATGTTGGTTTTAGTAATGAAGGATAAGTTGGGGGATCATGTTGGTTCTAGTAATGAAGGATAAGTTGGGGATCATGTTGGTTTTAGTAATGAAGGACAAGTTGGGGGATCATGTTGGTTTTAGTAATGAAGGATAAGTTGGGGGATCATGTTGGTTTTAGTAATGAAGGATAAGTTGGGGATCATGTTGGTTTTAGTAATGAAGGATAAGTTGGGGGATCATGTTGGTTTTAGTAATGAAGGATAAGTTGGGGGATCATGTTGGTTTTAGTAATGAAGGACAAGTTGGGGGATCATGTTGGTTTTAGTAATGAAGGATAAGTTGGGGGATCATGTTGGTTCTAGTAATGAAGGATAAGTTGGGGGATCATGTTGGTTCTAGTAATGAAGGATAAGTTGGGGGATCATGTTGGTGCTAGTAATGAAGGATAAGTTGGGGGATCATGTTGGTTTTAGTAATGAAGGATAAGTTGGGGGATCATGTTGGTTCTAGTAATGAAGGATAAGTTGGGGGATCATGTTGGTTCTAGTAATGAAGGATAAGTTGGGGGATCATGTTGGTGCTAGTAATGAAGGATAAGTTGGGGGATCATGTTGGTTTTAGTAATGAAGGATAAGTTGGGGGATCATGTTGGTTCTAGTAATGAAGGATAAGTTGGGGATCATGTTGGTTTTAGTAATGAAGGATAAGTTGGGGATCATGTTGGTTTTAGTGATGAAGGACAAGTTGGGGGATCATGTTGGTTTTAGTAATGAAGGACAAGTTGGGGGATCATGTTGGTTTCAGTAATGAAGGACAAGTTGGGGGATCATGTTGGTTCTAGTAATGAAGGATAAGTTGGGGATCATGTTGGTTTTAGTAATGAAGGACAAGTTGGGGGATCATGTTGGTTCTAGTAATGAAGGATAAGTTGGGGGATCATGTTGGTTTTAGTAATGAAGGATAAGTTGGGGGATCATGTTGGTTTTAGTAATGAAGGATAAGTTGGGGGATCATGTTGGTTCTAGTAATGAAGGATAAGTTGGGGATCATGTTGGTTTTAGTAATGAAGGACAAGTTGGGGGATCATGTTGGTTTTAGTAATGAAGGATAAGTTGGGGGATCATGTTGGTTTTAGTAATGAAGGACAAGTTGGGGGATCATGTTGGTTTTAGTAATGAAGGATAAGTTGGGGGATCATGTTGGTTTTAGTGATGAAGGACAAGTTGGGGGATCATGTTGGTTTTAGTAATGAAGGACAAGTTGGGGGATCATGTTGGTTTCAGTAATGAAGGACAAGTTGGGGGATCATGTTGGTTTTAGTAATGAAGGATAAGTTGGGGATCATGTTGGTTTTAGTAATGAAGGACAAGTTGGGGGATCATGTTGGTTCTAGTAATGAAGGATAAGTTGGGGGATCATGTTGGTTTTAGTAATGAAGGATAAGTTGGGGGATCATGTTGGTTTTAGTAATGAAGGATAAGTTGGGGGATCATGTTGGTTTTAGTAATGAAGGATAAGTTGGGGGATCATGTTGGTTCTAGTAATGAAGGATAAGTTGGGGATCATGTTGGTTTTAGTAATGAAGGATAAGTTGGGGGATCATGTTGGTTTTAGTAATGAAGGATAAGTTGGGGGATCATGTTGGTTTTAGTAATGAAGGATAAGTTGGGGGATCATGTTGGTTCTAGTAATGAAGGATAAGTTGGGGGATCATGTTGGTTTTAGTAATGAAGGATAAGTTGGGGGATCATGTTGGTTTTAGTGATGAAGGACAAGTTGGGGGATCATGTTGGTTTTAGTAATGAAGGACAAGTTGGGGGATCATGTTGGTTTCAGTAATGAAGGACAAGTTGGGGGATCATGTTGGTTCTAGTAATGAAGGATAAGTTGGGGATCATGTTGGTTTTAGTAATGAAGGACAAGTTGGGGGATCATGTTGGTTCTAGTAATGAAGGATAAGTTGGGGGATCATGTTGGTTTTAGTAATGAAGGATAAGTTGGGGGATCATGTTGGTTTTAGTAATGAAGGATAAGTTGGGGGATCATGTTGGTTCTAGTAATGAAGGATAAGTTGGGGATCATGTTGGTTTTAGTAATGAAGGACAAGTTGGGGGATCATGTTGGTTTTAGTAATGAAGGATAAGTTGGGGGATCATGTTGGTTTTAGTAATGAAGGATAAGTTGGGGGATCATGTTGGTTTTAGTAATGAAGGACAAGTTGGGGGATCATGTTGGTTTTAGTAATGAAGGATAAGTTGGGGGATCATGTTGGTTCTAGTAATGAAGGATAAGTTGGGGGATCATGTTGGTTTTAGTAATGAAGGATAAGTTGGGGGATCATGTTGGTTTTAGTAATGAAGGATAAGTTGGGGGATCATGTTGGTTCTAGTAATGAAGGATAAGTTGGGGGATCATGTTGGTTTTAGTAATGAAGGACAAGTTGGGGGATCATGTTGGTTTCATTAATGAAGGATAAGTTGGGGGATCATGTTGGTTTTAGTAATGAAGGACAAGTTGGGGGATCATGTTGGTTCTAGTAATGAAGGATAAGTTGGGGATCATGTTGGTTTTAGTAATGAAGGATAAGTTGGGGGATCATGTTGGTTCTAGTAATGAAGGATAAGTTGGGGATCATGTTGGTTCTAGTAATGAAGGATAAGTTGGGGATCATGTTGGTTTTAGTAATGAAGGATAAGTTGGGGGATCATGTTGGTTCTAGTAATGAAGGACAAGTTGGGGGATCATGTTGGTTCTAGTAATGAAGGATAAGTTGGGGGATCATGTTGGTTCTAGTAATGAAGGATAAGTTGGGGATCATGTTGGTTCTAGTAATGAAGGATAAGTTGGGGATCATGTTGGTTTTAGTAATGAAGGATAAGTTGGGGGATCATGTTGGTTCTAGTAATGAAGGACAAGTTGGGGGATCATGTTGGTTCTAGTAATGAAGGACAAGTTGGGGGATCATGTTGGTTTTAGTAATGAAGGATAAGTTGGGGGATCATGTTGGTTTTAGTAATGAAGGATAAGTTGGGGGATCATGTTGGTTTTAGTAATGAAGGACAAGTTGGGGGATCATGTTGGTTCTAGTAATGAAGGATAAGTTGGGGGATCATGTTGGTTTTAGTAATGAAGGATAAGTTGGGGGATCATGTTGGTTCTAGTAATGAAGGACAAGTTGGGGGATCATGTTGGTTTTAGTAATGAAGGATAAGTTGGGGGATCATGTTGGTTTTAGTAATGAAGGACAAGTTGGGGGATCATGTTGGTTCTAGTAATGAAGGATAAGTTGGGGGATCATGTTGGTTTTAGTAATGAAGGATAAGTTGGGGGATCATGTTGGTTCTAGTAATGAAGGACAAGTTGGGGGATCATGTTGGTTTTAGTAATGAAGGACAAGTTGGGGGATCATGTTGGTTCTAGTAATGAAGGATAAGTTGGGGGATCATGTTGGTTCTAGTAATGAAGGACAAGTTGGGGGATCATGTTGGTTTTAGTAATGAAGGATAAGTTGGGGGATCATGTTGGTTTTAGTAATGAAGGATAAGTTGGGGGATCATGTTGGTTCTAGTAATGAAGGACAAGTTGGGGGATCATGTTGGTTTCAGTAATGAAGGATAAGTTGGGGGATCATGTTGGTTTTAGTAATGAAGGATAAGTTGGGGGATCATGTTGGTTCTAGTAATGAAGGATAAGTTGGGGATCATGTTGGTTTTAGTAATGAAGGATAAGTTGGGGGATCATGTTGGTTTTAGTAATGAAGGATAAGTTGGGGGATCATGTTGGTTTTGGTAATGAAGGACAAGTTGGGGGATCATGTTGGTTCTAGTAATGAAGGATAAGTTGGGGATCATGTTGGTTCTAGTAATGAAGGATAAGTTGGGGATCATGTTGGTTTTAGTAATGAAGGATAAGTTGGGGGATCATGTTGGTTCTAGTAATGAAGGATAAGTTGGGGATCATGTTGGTTCTAGTAATGAAGGATAAGTTGGGGATCATGTTGGTTTCATTAATGAAGGATAAGTTGGGGGATCATGTTGGTTCTAGTAATGAAGGATAAGTTGGGGGATCATGTTGGTTCTAGTAATGAAGGATAAGTTGGGGGATCATGTTGGTTTTAGTAATGAAGGATAAGTTGGGGGATCATGTTGGTTTTAGTAATGAAGGACAAGTTGGGGGATCATGTTGGTTCTAGTAATGAAGGATAAGTTGGGGGATCATGTTGGTTTTAGTAATGAAGGATAAGTTGGGGGATCATGTTGGTTTTAGTAATGAAGGACAAGTTGGGGGATCATGTTGGTTTTAGTAATGAAGGACAAGTTGGGGATCATGTTGGTTTTAGTAATGAAGGATAAGTTGGGGGATCATGTTGGTTTTAGTAATGAAGGATAAGTTGGGGGATCATGTTGGTTCTAGTAATGAAGGACAAGTTGGGGGATCATGTTGGTTTTAGTAATGAAGGATAAGTTGGGGGATCATGTTGGTTTCAGTAATGAAGGATAAGTTGGGGGATCATGTTGGTTTTAGTAATGAAGGACAAGTTGGGGGATCATGTTGGTTTTAGTAATGAAGGATAAGTTGGGGGATCATGTTGGTTTTAGTAATGAAGGACAAGTTGGGGGATCATGTTGGTTTTAGTAATGAAGGATAAGTTGGGGGATCATGTTGGTTTTAGTAATGAAGGATAAGTTGGGGGATCATGTTGGTTTTAATGATGAAGGACAAGTTGGGGGATCATGTTGGTTTTAGTGATGAAGGATAAGTTGGGGGATCATGTTGGTTTTAGTAATGAAGGACAAGTTGGGGGATCATGTTGGTTTTAGTAATGAAGGACAAGTTGGGGGATCATGTTGGTTTTAGTAATGAAGGATAAGTTGGGGGATCATGTTGGTTCTAGTAATGAAGGATAAGTTGGGGGATCATGTTGGTTTTAGTAATGAAGGATAAGTTGGGGGATCATGTTGGTTTTAGTAATGAAGGATAAGTTGGGGGATCATGTTGGTTTTAGTAATGAAGGATAAGTTGGGGGATCATGTTGGTTCTAGTAATGAAGGACAAGTTGGGGGATCATGTTGGTTTTAGTAATGAAGGATAAGTTGGGGGATCATGTTGGTTTTAGTAATGAAGGACAAGTTGGGGGATCATGTTGGTTTTAGTAATGAAGGACAAGTTGGGGGATCATGTTGGTTTTAGTAATGAAGGATAAGTTGGGGGATCATGTTGGTATTAGTAATGAAGGATAAGTTGGGGGATCATGTTGGTTTTAGTAATGAAGGACAAGTTGGGGGATCATGTTGGTTTTAGTAATGAAGGACAAGTTGGGGGATCATGTTGGTTCTAGTAATGAAGGATAAGTTGGAGGATCATGTTGGTTTTAGTAATGAAGGACAAGTTGGGGGATCATGTTGGTATTAGTAATGAAGGACAAGTTGGGGGATCATGTTGGTTCTAGTAATGAAGGATAAGTTGGGGGATCATGTTGGTTTTAGTAATGAAGGACAAGTTGGGGGATCATGTTGGTATTAGTAATGAAGGACAAGTTGGAGGATCATGTTGGTTTTAGTAATGAAGGACAAGTTGGGGATCATGTTGGTTTTAGTAATGAAGGACAAGTTGGGGGATCATGTTGGTTTTAGTAATGAAGGACAAGTTGGGGGATCATGTTGGTTTTAGTAATGAAGGACAAGTTGGGGGATCATGTTGGTTTTAGTAATGAAGGATAAGTTGGGGGATCATGTTGGTTTTAGTAATGAAGGACAAGTTGGGGGATCATGTTGGTTTTAGTAATGAAGGACAAGTTGGGGGATCATGTTGGTTTTAGTAATGAAGGACAAGTTGGGGGATCATGTTGGTTTTAGTAATGAAGGACAAGTTGGGGGATCATGTTGGTTTTAGTAATGAAGGATAAGTTGGGGGATCATGTTGGTTTTAGTAATGAAGGACAAGTTGGGGGATCATGTTGGTTTTAGTAATGAAGGACAAGTTGGGGGATCATGTTGGTTTTAGTAATGAAGGATAAGTTGGGGGATCATGTTGGTTCTAGTAATGAAGGATAAGTTGGGGGATCATGTTGGTTTTAGTAATGAAGGACAAGTTGGGGGATCATGTTGGTTTTAGTAATGAAGGACAAGTTGGGGATCATGTTGGTATTAGTAATGAAGGATAAGTTGGGGGATCATGTTGGTTTTAGTAATGAAGGACAAGTTGGGGGATCATGTTGGTTTCAGTAATGAAGGATAAGTTGGGGGATCATGTTGGTTTTAGTAATGAAGGACAAGTTGGGGATCATGTTGGTTCTAGTAATGAAGGACAAGTTGGGGGATCATGTTGGTTTTAGTAATGAAGGACAAGTTGGGGGATCATGTTGGTTTTAGTAATGAAGGACAAGTTGGGGATCATGTTGGTTCTAGTAATGAAGGATAAGTTGGGGGATCATGTTGGTTTTAGTAATGAAGGACAAGTTGGGGGATCATGTTGGTTTTAGTAATGAAGGATAAGTTGGGGGATCATGTTGGTTCTAGTAATGAAGGATAAGTTGGGGGATCATGTTGGTTCTAGTAATGAAGGACAAGTTGGGGGATCATGTTGGTTCTAGTAATGAAGGACAAGTTGGGGATCATGTTGGTTCTAGTAATGAAGGATAAGTTGGGGATCATGTTGGTTTTAGTAATGAAGGACAAGTTGGGGGATCATGTTGGTTTTAGTAATGAAGGATAAGTTGGGGGATCATGTTGGTTTTAGTAATGAAGGATAAGTTGGGGGATCATGTTGGTTTTAGTAATGAAGGACAAGTTGGGGGATCATGTTGGTTTTAGTAATGAAGGACAAGTTGGGGGATCATGTTGGTTCTAGTAATGAAGGATAAGTTGGGGGATCATGTTGGTTTTAGTAATGAAGGACAAGTTGGGGGATCATGTTGGTTTTAGTAATGAAGGACAAGTTGGGGGATCATGTTGGTTTTAGTAATGAAGGATAAGTTGGGGGATCATGTTGGTTCTAGTAATGAAGGATAAGTTGGGGGATCATGTTGGTTTTAGTAATGAAGGACAAGTTGGGGGATCATGTTGGTTTTAGTAATGAAGGACAAGTTGGGGATCATGTTGGTTCTAGTAATGAAGGATAAGTTGGGGGATCATGTTGGTTTTAGTAATGAAGGACAAGTTGGGGGATCATGTTGGTTTCAGTAATGAAGGATAAGTTGGGGGATCATGTTGGTTTTAGTAATGAAGGACAAGTTGGGGATCATGTTGGTTCTAGTAATGAAGGACAAGTTGGGGGATCATGTTGGTTTTAGTAATGAAGGACAAGTTGGGGGATCATGTTGGTTTTAGTAATGAAGGACAAGTTGGGGATCATGTTGGTTCTAGTAATGAAGGATAAGTTGGGGGATCATGTTGGTTTTAGTAATGAAGGACAAGTTGGGGGATCATGTTGGTTTTAGTAATGAAGGATAAGTTGGGGGATCATGTTGGTTCTAGTAATGAAGGATAAGTTGGGGGATCATGTTGGTTCTAGTAATGAAGGACAAGTTGGGGGATCATGTTGGTTCTAGTAATGAAGGACAAGTTGGGGATCATGTTGGTTCTAGTAATGAAGGATAAGTTGGGGATCATGTTGGTTTTAGTAATGAAGGACAAGTTGGGGGATCATGTTGGTTTTAGTAATGAAGGATAAGTTGGGGGATCATGTTGGTTTTAGTAATGAAGGATAAGTTGGGGGATCATGTTGGTTTTAGTAATGAAGGACAAGTTGGGGGATCATGTTGGTTTTAGTAATGAAGGACAAGTTGGGGGATCATGTTGGTTCTAGTAATGAAGGATAAGTTGGGGGATCATGTTGGTTTTAGTAATGAAGGACAAGTTGGGGGATCATGTTGGTTTTAGTAATGAAGGACAAGTTGGGGGATCATGTTGGTTTTAGTAATGAAGGATAAGTTGGGGGATCATGTTGGTTTTAGTAATGAAGGATAAGTTGGGGGATCATGTTGGTTTTAGTAATGAAGGACAAGTTGGGGGATCATGTTGGTTTTAGTAATGAAGGACAAGTTGGGGGATCATGTTGGTTTTAGTAATGAAGGATAAGTTGGGGGATCATGTTGGTTTTAGTAATGAAGGACAAGTTGGGGGATCATGTTGGTATTAGTAATGAAGGATAAGTTGGGGGATCATGTTGGTTTTAGTAATGAAGGATAAGTTGGGGATCATGTTGGTTTTAGTAATGAAGGATAAGTTGGGGGATCATGTTGGTTTTAGTAATGAAGGACAAGTTGGGGATCATGTTGGTTCTAGTAATGAAGGATAAGTTGGGGGATCATGTTGGTTTTAGTAATGAAGGATAAGTTGGGGGATCATGTTGGTTTTAGTAATGAAGGATAAGTTGGGGGATCATGTTGGTTCTAGTAATGAAGGACAAGTTGGGGGATCATGTTGGTATTAGTAATGAAGGATAAGTTGGGGGATCATGTTGGTTTTAGTAATGAAGGATAAGTTGGGGATCATGTTGGTTTTAGTAATGAAGGATAAGTTGGGGGATCATGTTGGTTTTAGTAATGAAGGACAAGTTGGGGATCATGTTGGTTCTAGTAATGAAGGATAAGTTGGGGGATCATGTTGGTTTTAGTAATGAAGGATAAGTTGGGGGATCATGTTGGTTTTAGTAATGAAGGACAAGTTGGGGGATCATGTTGGTTCTAGTGATGAAGGATAAGTTGGGGGATCATGTTGGTTCTAGTAATGAAGGACAAGTTGGGGGATCATGTTGGTTTTAGTAATGAAGGATAAGTTGGGGGATCATGTTGGTTTTAGTAATGAAGGACAAGTTGGGGGATCATGTTGGTATTAGTAATGAAGGATAAGTTGGGGGATCATGTTGGTTTTAGTAATGAAGGATAAGTTGGGGATCATGTTGGTTTTAGTAATGAAGGATAAGTTGGGGGATCATGTTGGTTTTAGTAATGAAGGACAAGTTGGGGATCATGTTGGTTCTAGTAATGAAGGATAAGTTGGGGGATCATGTTGGTTTTAGTAATGAAGGATAAGTTGGGGGATCATGTTGGTTCTAGTAATGAAGGACAAGTTGGGGGATCATGTTGGTTTTAGTAATGAAGGACAAGTTGGGGGATCATGTTGGTTTCAGTAATGAAGGATAAGTTGGGGGATGATGTTGGTTTTAGTAATGAAGGATAAGTTGGGGGATCATGTTGGTTTCAGTAATGAAGGATAAGTTGGGGGATGATGTTGGTTTCAGTAATGAAGGATAAGTTGGGGGATCATGTTGGTTTTAGTAATGAAGGATAAGTTGGGGGATCATGTTGGTTCTAGTAATGAAGGACAAGTTGGGGGATCATGTTGGTTTTAGTAATGAAGGACAAGTTGGGGGATCATGTTGGTTTTAGTAATGAAGGACAAGTTGGGGGATCATGTTGGTTTTAGTAATGAAGGACAAGTTGGGGGATCATGTTGGTTTCAGTAATGAAGGATAAGTTGGGGGATCATGTTGGTTTTAGTAATGAAGGACAAGTTGGGGGATCATGTTGGTTTTAGTAATGAAGGATAAGTTGGGGGATCATGTTGGTTCTAGTAATGAAGGACAAGTTGGGGGATCATGTTGGTTTTAGTAATGAAGGATAAGTTGGGGGATCATGTTGGTTCTAGTAATGAAGGACAAGTTGGGGGATCATGTTGGTTTTAGTAATGAAGGACAAGTTGGGGGATCATGTTGGTTTTAGTAATGAAGGATAAGTTGGGGGATCATGTTGGTTCTAGTAATGAAGGACAAGTTGGAGGATCATGTTGGTTTTAGTAATGAAGGACAAGTTGGGGGATCATGTTGGTTTTAGTAATGAAGGATAAGTTGGGGGATCATGTTGGTTTCAGTAATGAAGGATAAGTTGGGGGATCATGTTGGTTTTAGTAATGAAGGACAAGTTGGGGGATCATGTTGGTTTTAGTAATGAAGGACAAGTTGGGGGATCATGTTGGTTTTAGTAATGAAGGATAAGTTGGGGATCATGTTGGTTTTAGTAATGAAGGACAAGTTGGGGGATCATGTTGGTATTAGTAATGAAGGATAAGTTGGGGGATCATGTTGGTTTTAGTAATGAAGGATAAGTTGGGGGATCATGTTGGTTTTAGTAATGAAGGATAAGTTGGGGATCATGTTGGTTTTAGTAATGAAGGATAAGTTGGGGGATCATGTTGGTTTTAGTAATGAAGGATAAGTTGGGGGATCATGTTGGTTTTAGTAATGAAGGACAAGTTGGGGGATCATGTTGGTTTTAGTAATGAAGGATAAGTTGGGGGATCATGTTGGTTTTAGTGATGAAGGACAAGTTGGGGGATCATGTTGGTTTTAGTAATGAAGGACAAGTTGGGGGATCATGTTGGTTTTAGTAATGAAGGATAAGTTGGGGGATCATGTTGGTATTAGTAATGAAGGACAAGTTGGGGGATCATGTTGGTTTCAGTAATGAAGGATAAGTTGGGGGATCATGTTGGTTTCAGTAATGAAGGATAAGTTGGGGGATCATGTTGGTTTCAGTAATGAAGGACAAGTTGGGGGATCATGTTGGTTTTAGTAATGAAGGACAAGTTGGGGGATCATGTTGGTTCTAGTAATGAAGGATAAGTTGGGGGATCATGTTGGTTTTAGTAATGAAGGACAAGTTGGGGGATCATGTTGGTTTTAGTAATGAAGGACAAGTTGGGGGATCATGTTGGTTTTAGTAATGAAGGACAAGTTGGGGGATCATGTTGGTTTTAGTAATGAAGGACAAGTTGGGGGATCATGTTGGTTTTAGTAATGAAGGACAAGTTGGGGGATCATGTTGGTTTTAGTAATGAAGGACAAGTTGGGGGATCATGTTGGTTTTAGTAATGAAGGATAAGTTGGGGGATCATGTTGGTTTTAGTAATGAAGGATAAGTTGGGGGATCATGTTGGTTTTAGTAATGAAGGACAAGTTGGGGGATCATGTTGGTTTTAGTAATGAAGGATAAGTTGGGGGATCATGTTGGTTTTAGTAATGAAGGATAAGTTGGGGGATCATGTTGGTTTTAGTAATGAAGGATAAGTTGGGGATCATGTTGGTTTTAGTAATGAAGGATAAGTTGGGGGATCATGTTGGTTCTAGTAATGAAGGACAAGTTGGGGGATCATGTTGGTTTTAGTAATGAAGGACAAGTTGGGGGATCATGTTGGTTTTAGTAATGAAGGATAAGTTGGGGGATCATGTTGGTTCTAGTAATGAAGGATAAGTTGGGGGATCAGGTTGGTTCTAGTAATGAAGGATAAGTTGGGGGATCATGTTGGTGCTAGTAATGAAGGACAAGTTGGGGGATCATGTTGGTTTTAGTAATGAAGGACAAGTTGGGGGATCATGTTGGTTTTAGTAATGAAGGATAAGTTGGGGGATCATGTTGGTTTTAGTGATGAAGGACAAGTTGGGGGATCATGTTGGTTTTAGTAATGAAGGACAAGTTGGGGGATCATGTTGGTTTCAGTAATGAAGGACAAGTTGGGGGATCATGTTGGTTCTAGTAATGAAGGATAAGTTGGGGATCATGTTGGTTTTAGTAATGAAGGACAAGTTGGGGGATCATGTTGGTTCTAGTAATGAAGGATAAGTTGGGGGATCATGTTGGTTTTAGTAATGAAGGATAAGTTGGGGGATCATGTTGGTTTTAGTAATGAAGGATAAGTTGGGGGATCATGTTGGTTTTAGTAATGAAGGACAAGTTGGGGGATCATGTTGGTTCTAGTAATGAAGGACAAGTTGGGGGATCATGTTGGTTCTAGTAATGAAGGATAAGTTGGGGGATCATGTTGGTTTTAGTAATGAAGGATAAGTTGGGGGATCATGTTGGTTTTAGTAATGAAGGATAAGTTGGGGATCATGTTGGTTTTAGTAATGAAGGACAAGTTGGGGGATCATGTTGGTTTTAGTAATGAAGGACAAGTTGGGGGATCATGTTGGTTTTAGTAATGAAGGATAAGTTGGGGATCATGTTGGTTTCATTAATGAAGGATAAGTTGGGGGATCATGTTGGTTTTAGTAATGAAGGACAAGTTGGGGGATCATGTTGGTTTCAGTAATGAAGGATAAGTTGGGGGATCATGTTGGTTTTAGTAATGAAGGACAAGTTGGGGGATCATGTTGGTTTCAGTAATGAAGGATAAGTTGGGGGATCATGTTGGTTTTAGTAATGAAGGATAAGTTGGGGGATCATGTTGGTTTTAGTAATGAAGGACAAGTTGGGGGATCATGTTGGTTTTAGTAATGAAGGATAAGTTGGGGGATCATGTTGGTTCTAGTAATGAAGGACAAGTTGGGGGATCATGTTGGTTTTAGTAATGAAGGATAAGTTGGGGGATCATGTTGGTTTTAGTAATGAAGGACAAGTTGGGGGATCATGTTGGTTCTAGTAATGAAGGACAAGTTGGGGGATCATGTTGGTTTCAGTAATGAAGGACAAGTTGGGGGATCATGTTGGTTTTAGTAATGAAGGACAAGTTGGGGGATCATGTTGGTATTAGTAATGAAGGATAAGTTGGGGGATCATGTTGGTTTTAGTAATGAAGGACAAGTTGGGGATCATGTTGGTTTCAGTAATGAAGGATAAGTTGGGGGATCATGTTGGTTTTAGTAATGAAGGACAAGTTGGGGGATCATGTTGGTTTTAGTAATGAAGGATAAGTTGGGGGATCATGTTGGTTCTAGTAATGAAGGACAAGTTGGGGGATCATGTTGGTTTCAGTAATGAAGGATAAGTTGGGGGATCATGTTGGTTTTAGTAATGAAGGACAAGTTGGGGATCATGTTGGTTTTAGTAATGAAGGATAAGTTGGGGGATCATGTTGGTTTTAGTAATGAAGGATAAGTTGGGGATCATGTTGGTTTTAGTAATGAAGGATAAGTTGGGGGATCATGTTGGTTCTAGTAATGAAGGATAAGTTGGGGATCATGTTGGTTCTAGTAATGAAGGATAAGTTGGGGGATCATGTTGGTTCTAGTAATGAAGGACAAGTTGGGGGATCATGTTGGTTCTAGTAATGAAGGACAAGTTGGGGGATCATGTTGGTTTTAGTAATGAAGGATAAGTTGGGGGATCATGTTGGTTCTAGTAATGAAGGATAAGTTGGGGATCATGTTGGTTCTAGTAATGAAGGATAAGTTGGGGGATCATGTTGGTTCTAGTAATGAAGGACAAGTTGGGGGATCATGTTGGTTCTAGTAATGAAGGACAAGTTGGGGGATCATGTTGGTTTTAGTAATGAAGGATAAGTTGGGGGATCATGTTGGTTTTAGTAATGAAGGACAAGTTGGGGGATCATGTTGGTTCTAGTAATGAAGGATAAGTTGGGGATCATGTTGGTTTTAGTAATGAAGGATAAGTTGGGGGATCATGTTGGTTCTAGTAATGAAGGATAAGTTGGGGATCATGTTGGTTTTAGTAATGAAGGACAAGTTGGGGGATCATGTTGGTTCTAGTAATGAAGGATAAGTTGGGGGATCATGTTGGTTTTAGTAATGAAGGACAAGTTGGGGGATCATGTTGGTTTCATTAATGAAGGATAAGTTGGGGGATCATGTTGGTTTTAGTAATGAAGGACAAGTTGGGGGATCATGTTGGTTTTAGTAATGAAGGACAAGTTGGGGGATCATGTTGGTTCTAGTAATGAAGGATAAGTTGGGGATCATGTTGGTATTAGTAATGAAGGATAAGTTGGGGGATCATGTTGGTTTTAGTAATGAAGGACAAGTTGGGGGATCATGTTGGTATTAGTAATGAAGGATAAGTTGGGGGATCATGTTGGTATTAGTAATGAAGGATAAGTTGGGGGATCATGTTGGTTTTAGTAATGAAGGACAAGTTGGGGGATCATGTTGGTTTTAGTAATGAAGGACAAGTTGGGGGATCATGTTGGTATTAGTAATGAAGGATAAGTTGGGGGATCATGTTGGTTTTAGTAATGAAGGACAAGTTGGGGGATCATGTTGGTTCTAGTAATGAAGGACAAGTTGGGGGATCATGTTGGTTTCAGTAATGAAGGATAAGTTGGGGGATCATGTTGGTTTTAGTAATGAAGGATAAGTTGGGGGATCATGTTGGTTCTAGTAATGAAGGATAAGTTGGGGATCATGTTGGTTTTAGTAATGAAGGATAAGTTGGGGGATCATGTTGGTTTTAGTAATGAAGGATAAGTTGGGGGATCATGTTGGTTTTAGTAATGAAGGACAAGTTGGGGGATCATGTTGGTTCTAGTAATGAAGGATAAGTTGGGGATCATGTTGGTTCTAGTAATGAAGGATAAGTTGGGGATCATGTTGGTTTTAGTAATGAAGGATAAGTTGGGGGATCATGTTGGTTCTAGTAATGAAGGACAAGTTGGGGGATCATGTTGGTTTCAGTAATGAAGGATAAGTTGGGGGATCATGTTGGTTCTAGTAATGAAGGACAAGTTGGGGATCATGTTGGTTTTAGTAATGAAGGACAAGTTGGGGGATCATGTTGGTTCTAGTGATGAAGGACAAGTTGGGGGATCATGTTGGTTCTAGTAATGAAGGATAAGTTGGGGATCATGTTGTTTTTAGTAATGAAGGACAAGTTGGGGGATCATGTTGGTTCTAGTGATGAAGGAAAAGTTGGGGGATCATGTTGGTTCTAGTAATGAAGGATAAGTTGGGGGATCATGTTGGTTCTAGTAATGAAGGACAAGTTGGGGGATCATGTTGGTTTTAGTAATGAAGGATAAGTTGGGGGATCATGTTGGTTTTAGTAATGAAGGATAAGTTGGGGGATCATGTTGGTTTTAGTAATGAAGGACAAGTTGGGGGATCATGTTGGTTCTAGTAATGAAGGATAAGTTGGGGATCATGTTGGTTTTAGTAATGAAGGATAAGTTGGGGGATCATGTTGGTTCTAGTAATGAAGGATAAGTTGGGGATCATGTTGGTTTTAGTAATGAAGGATAAGTTGGGGGATCATGTTGGTTTTAGTAATGAAGGATAAGTTGGGGGATCATGTTGGTGCTAGTAATGAAGGATAAGTTGGGGGATCATGTTGGTTTTAGTAATGAAGGACAAGTTGGGGGATCATGTTGGTTCTAGTAATGAAGGATAAGTTGGGGGATCATGTTGGTTTTAGTAATGAAGGATAAGTTGGGGGATCATGTTGGTTTTAGTAATGAAGGACAAGTTGGGGGATCATGTTGGTTTTAGTAATGAAGGATAAGTTGGGGGATCATGTTGGTTTTAGTAATGAAGGACAAGTTGGGGGATCATGTTGGTTTTAGTAATGAAGGATAAGTTGGGGGATCATGTTGGTTTTAGTAATGAAGGACAAGTTGGGGGATCATGTTGGTTCTAGTAATGAAGGATAAGTTGGGGATCATGTTGGTTTCAGTAATGAAGGACAAGTTGGGGGATCATGTTGGTTCTAGTAATGAAGGATAAGTTGGGGGATCATGTTGGTATTAGTAATGAAGGACAAGTTGGGGGATCATGTTGGTTTCAGTAATGAAGGATAAGTTGGGGGATCATGTTGGTTTTAGTAATGAAGGATAAGTTGGGGGATCATGTTGGTTCTAGTAATGAAGGACAAGTTGGGGGATCATGTTGGTTTTAGTAATGAAGGATAAGTTGGGGATCATGTTGGTTTTAGTAATGAAGGATAAGTTGGGGGATCATGTTGGTTTTAGTAATGAAGGACAAGTTGGGGGATCATGTTGGTTCTAGTAATGAAGGATAAGTTGGGGATCATGTTGGTTCTAGTAATGAAGGATAAGTTGGGGATCATGTTGGTTTCATTAATGAAGGATAAGTTGGGGGATCATGTTGGTTCTAGTAATGAAGGATAAGTTGGGGGATCATGTTGGTTCTAGTAATGAAGGATAAGTTGGGGGATCATGTTGGTTTTAGTAATGAAGGATAAGTTGGGGGATCATGTTGGTTTTAGTAATGAAGGACAAGTTGGGGGATCATGTTGGTTCTAGTAATGAAGGATAAGTTGGGGGATCATGTTGGTATTAGTAATGAAGGATAAGTTGGGGGATCATGTTGGTTTTAGTAATGAAGGATAAGTTGGGGGATCATGTTGGTTTCAGTAATGAAGGATAAGTTGGGGGATCATGTTGGTTTTAGTAATGAAGGACAAGTTGGGGGATCATGTTGGTTTTAGTAATGAAGGATAAGTTGGGGGATCATGTTGGTTTTAGTAATGAAGGACAAGTTGGGGGATCATGTTGGTTTTAGTAATGAAGGACAAGTTGGGGGATCATGTTGGTTTTAGTAATGAAGGATAAGTTGGGGGATCATGTTGGTTTTAGTGATGAAGGACAAGTTGGGGGATCATGTTGGTTTTAGTGATGAAGGATAAGTTGGGGGATCATGTTGGTTTTAGTAATGAAGGACAAGTTGGGGGATCATGTTGGTTTTAGTAATGAAGGACAAGTTGGGGGATCATGTTGGTTTTAGTAATGAAGGATAAGTTGGGGGATCATGTTGGTTCTAGTAATGAAGGACAAGTTGGGGGATCATGTTGGTATTAGTAATGAAGGACAAGTTGGGGGATCATGTTGGTATTAGTAATGAAGGACAAGTTGGGGGATCATGTTGGTATTAGTAATGAAGGACAAGTTGGGGGATCATGTTGGTTTTAGTAATGAAGGATAAGTTGGGGGATCATGTTGGTTTTAGTAATGAAGGATAAGTTGGGGGATCATGTTGGTTTTAGTAATGAAGGACAAGTTGGGGGATCATGTTGGTTTTAGTAATGAAGGATAAGTTGGGGGATCATGTTGGTTCTAGTAATGAAGGACAAGTTGGGGGATCATGTTGGTATTAGTAATGAAGGACAAGTTGGGGGATCATGTTGGTATTAGTAATGAAGGACAAGTTGGGGGATCATGTTGGTATTAGTAATGAAGGACAAGTTGGGGGATCATGTTGGTTTTAGTAATGAAGGATAAGTTGGGGGATCATGTTGGTTTTAGTAATGAAGGATAAGTTGGGGGATCATGTTGGTTTTAGTAATGAAGGACAAGTTGGGGGATCATGTTGGTTTTAGTAATGAAGGATAAGTTGGGGGATCATGTTGGTTTTAGTAATGAAGGACAAGTTGGGGGATCATGTTGGTTCTAGTAATGAAGGACAAGTTGGGGGATCATGTTGGTTTTAGTAATGAAGGATAAGTTGGGGGATCATGTTGGTTTTAGTAATGAAGGACAAGTTGGGGATCATGTTGGTTCTAGTAATGAAGGATAAGTTGGGGGATCATGTTGGTTTTAGTAATGAAGGACAAGTTGGGGGATCATGTTGGTTTTAGTAATGAAGGACAAGTTGGGGGATCATGTTGGTTCTAGTAATGAAGGATAAGTTGGGGGATCATGTTGGTTTTAGTAATGAAGGATAAGTTGGGGGATCATGTTGGTTTTAGTAATGAAGGACAAGTTGGGGGATCATGTTGGTTCTAGTAATGAAGGATAAGTTGGCGGATCATGTTGGTTTTAGTAATGAAGGATAAGTTGGGGGATCATGTTGGTTCTAGTAATGAAGGACAAGTTGGGGGATCATGTTGGTTTTAGTAATGAAGGATAAGTTGGGGGATCATGTTGGTTCTAGTAATGAAGGACAAGTTGGGGGATCATGTTGGTTCTAGTAATGAAGGACAAGTTGGGGGATCATGTTGGTTTTAGTAATGAAGGATAAGTTGGCGGATCATGTTGGTTTTAGTAATGAAGGATAAGTTGGGGGATCATGTTGGTTTTAGTAATGAAGGATAAGTTGGGGGATCATGTTGGTTTTAGTAATGAAGGATAAGTTGGGGGATCATGTTGGTTTTAGTAATGAAGGACAAGTTGGGGGATCATGTTGGTTTTAGTAATGAAGGATAAGTTGGGGGATCATGTTGGTTTTAGTAATGAAGGATAAGTTGGGGGATCATGTTGGTTTTAGTAATGAAGGATAAGTTGGGGGATCATGTTGGTTCTAGTAATGAAGGACAAGTTGGGGGATCATGTTGGTTTCAGTAATGAAGGATAAGTTGGGGGATCATGTTGGTTTTAGTAATGAAGGACAAGTTGGGGGATCATGTTGGTTCTAGTGATGAAGGATAAGTTGGGGGATCATGTTGGTTTTAGTAATGAAGGACAAGTTGGGGGATCATGTTGGTTTTAGTAATGAAGGACAAGTTGGGGGATCATGTTGGTTTCAGTAATGAAGGATAAGTTGGGGGATCATGTTGGTTCTAGTAATGAAGGACAAGTTGGGGGATCATGTTGGTTTTAGTAATGAAGGATAAGTTGGGGGATCATGTTGGTTCTAGTAATGAAGGACAAGTTGGGGGATCATGTTGGTTTTAGTAATGAAGGACAAGTTGGGGGATCATGTTGGTTTTAGTAATGAAGGACAAGTTGGGGGATCATGTTGGTTTTAGTAATGAAGGACAAGTTGGGGGATCATGTTGGTTTTAGTAATGAAGGATAAGTTGGGGGATCATGTTGGTTTTAGTAATGAAGGACAAGTTGGGGGATCATGTTGGTTTCAGTAATGAAGGATAAGTTGGGGGATCATGTTGGTTTTAGTAATGAAGGACAAGTTGGGGGATCATGTTGGTTCTAGTAATGAAGGACAAGTTGGGGGATCATGTTGGTTTTAGTAATGAAGGATAAGTTGGGGGATCATGTTGGTTTTAGTAATGAAGGATAAGTTGGGGGATCATGTTGGTTTTAGTAATGAAGGACAAGTTGGGGGATCATGTTGGTTTTAGTAATGAAGGACAAGTTGGGGGATCATGTTGGTTTCAGTAATGAAGGATAAGTTGGGGGATCATGTTGGTTTTAGTAATGAAGGATAAGTTGGGGGATCATGTTGGTTTTAGTAATGAAGGACAAGTTGGGGGATCATGTTGGTTTTAGTAATGAAGGACAAGTTGGGGGATCATGTTGGTTCTAGTAATGAAGGATAAGTTGGGGGATCATGTTGGTTTTAGTAATGAAGGATAAGTTGGGGATCATGTTGGTTTTAGTAATGAAGGATAAGTTGGGGGATCATGTTGGTTTTAGTAATGAAGGACAAGTTGGGGGATCATGTTGGTTTTAGTAATGAAGGACAAGTTGGGGGATCATGTTGGTTTTAGTAATGAAGGATAAGTTGGGGGATCATGTTGGTTTTAGTAATGAAGGACAAGTTGGGGGATCATGTTGGTTTTAGTAATGAAGGACAAGTTGGGGGATCATGTTGGTTTCAGTAATGAAGGATAAGTTGGGGGATCATGTTGGTTTTAGTAATGAAGGATAAGTTGGGGGATCATGTTGGTTTTAGTAATGAAGGACAAGTTGGGGGATCATGTTGGTTTCAGTAATGAAGGACAAGTTGGGGGATCATGTTGGTTTCAGTAATGAAGGATAAGTTGGGGGATCATGTTGGTTTTAGTAATGAAGGATAAGTTGGGGGATCATGTTGGTTTTAGTAATGAAGGATAAGTTGGGGGATCATGTTGGTTTTAGTAATGAAGGATAAGTTGGGGGATCATGTTGGTATTAGTAATGAAGGATAAGTTGGGGGATCATGTTGGTTTTAGTAATGAAGGACAAGTTGGGGGATCATGTTGGTTTTAGTAATGAAGGATAAGTTGGGGGATCATGTTGGTATTAGTAATGAAGGATAAGTTGGGGGATCATGTTGGTTTTAGTAATGAAGGACAAGTTGGGGGATCATGTTGGTTTTAGTAATGAAGGATAAGTTGGGGGATCATGTTGGTATTAGTAATGAAGGACAAGTTGGGGGATCATGTTGGTTTTAGTAATGAAGGATAAGTTGGGGGATCATGTTGGTATTAGTAATGAAGGATAAGTTGGGGGATCATGTTGGTTTTAGTAATGAAGGACAAGTTGGGGGATCATGTTGGTTTTAGTAATGAAGGACAAGTTGGGGGATCATGTTGGTTCTAGTAATGAAGGACAAGTTGGGGGATCATGTTGGTTTTAGTAATGAAGGATAAGTTGGGGGATCATGTTGGTTCTAGTAATGAAGGATAAGTTGGGGGATCATGTTGGTTCTAGTAATGAAGGATAAGTTGGGGGATCATGTTGGTTTCAGTAATGAAGGATAAGTTGGGGGATCATGTTGGTTTTAGTAATGAAGGACAAGTTGGGGGATCATGTTGGTTTTAGTAATGAAGGACAAGTTGGGGGATCATGTTGGTTTTAGTAATGAAGGACAAGTTGGGGGATCATGTTGGTTTTAGTAATGAAGGACAAGTTGGGGGATCATGTTGGTTTTAGTAATGAAGGACAAGTTGGGGGATCATGTTGGTTTTAGTAATGAAGGACAAGTTGGGGGATCATGTTGGTTTTAGTAATGAAGGACAAGTTGGGGGATCATGTTGGTTTTAGTAATGAAGGACAAGTTGGGGGATCATGTTGGTTTTAGTAATGAAGGACAAGTTGGGGGATCATGTTGGTTTTAGTAATGAAGGATAAGTTGGGGGATCATGTTGGTTTTAGTAATGAAGGACAAGTTGGGGGATCATGTTGGTTTTAGTAATGAAGGATAAGTTGGGGGATCATGTTGGTTTTAGTAATGAAGGACAAGTTGGGGGATCATGTTGGTTTTAGTAATGAAGGATAAGTTGGGGATCATGTTGGTATTAGTAATGAAGGACAAGTTGGGGGATCATGTTGGTTTCAGTAATGAAGGACAAGTTGGGGGATCATGTTGGTTCTAGTAATGAAGGACAAGTTGGGGGATCATGTTGGTTTTAGTAATGAAGGATAAGTTGGGGGATCATGTTGGTTTTAGTAATGAAGGACAAGTTGGGGGATCATGTTGGTTTTAGTAATGAAGGATAAGTTGGGGGATCATGTTGGTTTTAGTAATGAAGGACAAGTTGGGGGATCATGTTGGTTTTAGTAATGAAGGATAAGTTGGGGGATCATGTTGGTTTTAGTAATGAAGGACAAGTTGGGGGATCATGTTGGTTTTAGTAATGAAGGATAAGTTGGGGGATCATGTTGGTTTTAGTAATGAAGGACAAGTTGGGGGATCATGTTGGTTTTAGTAATGAAGGATAAGTTGGGGGATCATGTTGGTTTTAGTAATGAAGGACAAGTTGGGGGATCATGTTGGTTTTAGTAATGAAGGACAAGTTGGGGGATCATGTTGGTTTCAGTAATGAAGGATAAGTTGGGGGATCATGTTGGTTTTCAGTAATGAAGGACAAGTTGGGGGATCATGTTGGTATTAGTAATGAAGGACAAGTTGGGGGATCATGTTGGTTCTAGTAATGAAGGACAAGTTGGGGGATCATGTTGGTTTTAGTAATGAAGGATAAGTTGGGGGATCATGTTGGTTTTAGTAATGAAGGACAAGTTGGGGGATCATGTTGGTTCTAGTAATGAAGGACAAGTTGGGGGATCATGTTGGTTCTAGTAATGAAGGATAAGTTGGGGGATCATGTTGGTTTTAGTAATGAAGGATAAGTTGGGGGATCATGTTGGTTCTAGTAATGAAGGACAAGTTGGGGGATCATGTTGGTTTTAGTAATGAAGGATAAGTTGGGGGATCATGTTGGTTCTAGTAATGAAGGATAAGTTGGGGGATCATGTTGGTTTTAGTAATGAAGGACAAGTTGGGGGATCATGTTGGTTTTAGTAATGAAGGACAAGTTGGGGGATCATGTTGGTTCTAGTAATGAAGGATAAGTTGGGGGATCATGTTGGTTTTAGTAATGAAGGATAAGTTGGGGGATCATGTTGGTTCTAGTAATGAAGGATAAGTTGGGGGATCATGTTGGTTTTAGTAATGAAGGATAAGTTGGGGGATCATGTTGGTTTTAGTAATGAAGGACAAGTTGGGGGATCATGTTGGTTTTAGTAATGAAGGACAAGTTGGGGGATCATGTTGGTTTTAGTAATGAAGGATAAGTTGGGGGATCATGTTGGTTCTAGTAATGAAGGATAAGTTGGGGGATCATGTTGGTTTTAGTAATGAAGGACAAGTTGGGGGATCATGTTGGTTTTAGTAATGAAGGACAAGTTGGGGGATCATGTTGGTTTTAGTAATGAAGGACAAGTTGGGGGATCATGTTGGTTTTAGTAATGAAGGATAAGTTGGGGGATCATGTTGGTTTTAGTAATGAAGGATAAGTTGGGGGATCATGTTGGTTCTAGTAATGAAGGATAAGTTGGGGGATCATGTTGGTTTTAGTAATGAAGGACAAGTTGGGGGATCATGTTGGTTTTAGTAATGAAGGATAAGTTGGGGGATCATGTTGGTTCTAGTAATGAAGGATAAGTTGGGGGATCATGTTGGTTTTAGTAATGAAGGACAAGTTGGGGGATCATGTTGGTTTTAGTAATGAAGGACAAGTTGGGGGATCATGTTGGTTCTAGTAATGAAGGATAAGTTGGGGGATCATGTTGGTTTTAGTAATGAAGGACAAGTTGGGGGATCATGTTGGTTCTAGTAATGAAGGATAAGTTGGGGGATCATGTTGGTTTTAGTAATGAAGGACAAGTTGGGGGATCATGTTGGTTTTAGTAATGAAGGATAAGTTGGGGGATCATGTTGGTTCTAGTAATGAAGGACAAGTTGGAGGATCATGTTGGTTTTAGTAATGAAGGATAAGTTGGGGGATCATGTTGGTTTTAGTAATGAAGGATAAGTTGGGGGATCATGTTGGTTTCAGTAATGAAGGATAAGTTGGGGATCATGTTGGTTCTAGTAATGAAGGATAAGTTGGGGATCATGTTGGTTTCAGTAATGAAGGATAAGTTGGGGGATCATGTTGGTTTTAGTAATGAAGGACAAGTTGGGGGATCATGTTGGTTTCAGTAATGAAGGATAAGTTGGGGGATCATGTTGGTTCTAGTAATGAAGGATAAGTTGGGGATCATGTTGGTTTCAGTAATGAAGGATAAGTTGGGGATCATGTTGGTTCTAGTAATGAAGGACAAGTTGGGGGATCATGTTGGTTTCAGTAATGAAGGATAAGTTGGGGATCATGTTGGTTCTAGTAATGAAGGACAAGTTGGGGGATCATGTTGGTTTTAGTAATGAAGGATAAGTTGGGGGATCATGTTGGTTTCAGTAATGAAGGATAAGTTGAGGGATCATGTTGGTTTTAGTAATGAAGGATAAGTTGGGGGATCATGTTGGTTTTAGTAATGAAGGACAAGTTGGGGGATCATGTTGGTTTTAGTAATGAAGGATAAGTTGGGGGATCATGTTGGTTTTAGTAATGAAGGACAAGTTGGGGGATCATGTTGGTTTTAGTAATGAAGGATAAGTTGGGGGATCATGTTGGTTTTAGTAATGAAGGATAAGTTGGGGGATCATGTTGGTTTTAGTAATGAAGGATAAGTTGGGGGATCATGTTGGTTTTAGTAATGAAGGACAAGTTGGGGGATCATGTTGGTTTTAGTAATGAAGGATAAGTTGGGGGATCATGTTGGTTTTAGTAATGAAGGACAAGTTGGGGGATCATGTTGGTTTTAGTAATGAAGGATAAGTTGGGGGATCATGTTGGTATTAGTAATGAAGGATAAGTTGGGGGATCATGTTGGTTTTAGTAATGAAGGATAAGTTGGGGGATCATGTTGGTTTTAGTAATGAAGGATAAGTTGGGGGATCATGTTGGTTTCAGTAATGAAGGACAAGTTGGGGGATCATGTTGGTTTTAGTAATGAAGGATAAGTTGGGGGATCATGTTGGTTTCAGTAATGAAGGATAAGTTGGGGGATCATGTTGGTTTTAGTAATGAAGGACAAGTTGGGGGATCATGTTGGTTTTAGTAATGAAGGATAAGTTGGGGGATCATGTTGGTATTAGTAATGAAGGACAAGTTGGGGGATCATGTTGGTATTAGTAATGAAGGACAAGTTGGGGGATCATGTTGGTTTTAGTAATGAAGGACAAGTTGGGGGATCATGTTGGTATTAGTAATGAAGGATAAGTTGGGGGATCATGTTGGTTTCAGCAATGAAGGACAAGTTGGGGGATCATGTTGGTATTAGTAATGAAGGACAAGTTGGGGGATCATGTTGGTTTCAGTAATGAAGGATAAGTTGGGGGATCATGTTGGTTCTAGTAATGAAGGACAAGTTGGGGGATCATGTTGGTTTTAGTAATGAAGGATAAGTTGGGGGATCATGTTGGTTTCAGTAATGAAGGACAAGTTGGGGGATCATGTTGGTTTTAGTAATGAAGGACAAGTTGGGGGATCATGTTGGTATTAGTAATGAAGGACAAGTTGGGGGATCATGTTGGTTCTAGTAATGAAGGATAAGTTGGGGGATCATGTTGGTTTTAGTAATGAAGGACAAGTTGGGGGATCATGTTGGTTTTAGTAATGAAGGATAAGTTGGGGGATCATGTTGGTTTTAGTAATGAAGGATAAGTTGGGGGATCATGTTGGTTCTAGTAATGAAGGATAAGTTGGGGGATCATGTTGGTTTTAGTAATGAAGGACAAGTTGGGGGATCATGTTGGTTTTAGTAATGAAGGATAAGTTGGGGGATCATGTTGGTTTTAGTAATGAAGGACAAGTTGGGGGATCATGTTGGTTTTAGTAATGAAGGACAAGTTGGGGGATCATGTTGGTTTTAGTAATGAAGGACAAGTTGGGGGATCATGTTGGTATTAGTAATGAAGGATAAGTTGGGGGATCATGTTGGTTTTAGTAATGAAGGACAAGTTGGGGGATCATGTTGGTTTTAGTAATGAAGGACAAGTTGGGGGATCATGTTGGTTCTAGTAATGAAGGATAAGTTGGGGGATCATGTTGGTTTTAGTAATGAAGGACAAGTTGGGGGATCATGTTGGTTTTAGTAATGAAGGATAAGTTGGGGGATCATGTTGGTTCTAGTAATGAAGGACAAGTTGGGGGATCATGTTGGTATTAGTAATGAAGGATAAGTTGGGGGATCATGTTGGTTTCAGTAATGAAGGACAAGTTGGGGGATCATGTTGGTTTTAGTAATGAAGGACAAGTTGGGGGATCATGTTGGTTCTAGTAATGAAGGATAAGTTGGGGATCATGTTGGTTTTAGTAATGAAGGACAAGTTGGGGGATCATGTTGGTTCTAGTAATGAAGGACAAGTTGGGGGATCATGTTGGTATTAGTAATGAAGGACAAGTTGGGGGATCATGTTGGTTTCAGTAATGAAGGATAAGTTGGGGGATCATGTTGGTTTTAGTAATGAAGGATAAGTTGGGGGATCATGTTGGTTTTAGTAATGAAGGATAAGTTGGGGGATCATGTTGGTTTTAGTAATGAAGGACAAGTTGGGGGATCATGTTGGTTTTAGTAATGAAGGATAAGTTGGGGGATCATGTTGGTTTCAGTAATGAAGGACAAGTTGGGGGATCATGTTGGTTTTAGTAATGAAGGATAAGTTGGGGGATCATGTTGGTTTTAGTAATGAAGGACAAGTTGGGGGATCATGTTGGTTTTAGTAATGAAGGATAAGTTGGGGGATCATGTTGGTTCTAGTAATGAAGGACAAGTTGGGGGATCATGTTGGTTTTAGTAATGAAGGATAAGTTGGGGGATCATGTTGGTTCTAGTAATGAAGGACAAGTTGGGGGATCATGTTGGTTTTAGTAATGAAGGATAAGTTGGGGGATCATGTTGGTTCTAGTAATGAAGGACAAGTTGGGGGATCATGTTGGTTTTAGTAATGAAGGATAAGTTGGGGGATCATGTTGGTTTTAGTAATGAAGGACAAGTTGGGGGATCATGTTGGTTTTAGTAATGAAGGATAAGTTGGGGATCATGTTGGTTTTAGTAATGAAGGACAAGTTGGGGGATCATGTTGGTTTTAGTAATGAAGGACAAGTTGGGGGATCATGTTGGTTTTAGTAATGAAGGACAAAATTTGGGGATCATGTTGGTTTTAGTAATGAAGGACAAGTTGGGGGATCATGTTGGTTTTAGTAATGAAGGACAAGTTGGGGGATCATGTTGGTTTTAGTAATGAAGGACAAGTTGGGGGATCATGTTGGTTTTAGTAATGAAGGACAAGTTGGGGGATCATGTTGGTTTTAGTAATGAAGGACAAGTTGGGGGATCATGTTGGTTTTAGTAATGAAGGACAAGTTGGGGGATCATGTTGGTTTTAGTAATGAAGGACAAGTTGGGGGATCATGTTGGTTTTAGTAATGAAGGACAAGTTGGGGGATCATGTTGGTTTTAGTAATGAAGGACAAGTTGGGGGATCATGTTGGTTTTAGTAATGAAGGACAAGTTGGGGGATCATGTTGGTTTTAGTAATGAAGGACAAGTTGGGGGATCATGTTGGTTTTAGTAATGAAGGACAAGTTGGGGGATCATGTTGGTTTTAGTAATGAAGGACAAGTTGGGGGATCATGTTGGTTTTAGTAATGAAGGACAAGTTGGGGGATCATGTTGGTTTTAGTAATGAAGGACAAGTTGGGGGATCATGTTGGTTTTAGTAATGAAGGACAAGTTGGGGGATCATGTTGGTTTTAGTAATGAAGGACAAGTTGGGGGATCATGTTGGTTTTAGTAATGAAGGACAAGTTGGGGGATCATGTTGGTTTTAGTAATGAAGGACAAGTTGGGGGATCATGTTGGTTTTAGTAATGAAGGACAAGTTGGGGGATCATGTTGGTTTTAGTAATGAAGGACAAGTTGGGGGATCATGTTGGTTTAGTAATGAAGGACAAGTTGGGGGATCATGTTGGTTTTAGTAATGAAGGACAAGTTGGGGGATCATGTTGGTTTTAGTAATGAAGGACAAGTTGGGGGATCATGTTGGTTTTAGTAATGAAGGACAAGTTGGGGGATCATGTTGGTTTTAGTAATGAAGGACAAGTTGGGGGATCATGTTGGTTTTAGTAATGAAGGACAAGTTGGGGGATCATGTTGGTTTTAGTAATGAAGGACAAGTTGGGGGATCATGTTGGTTTTAGTAATGAAGGACAAGTTGGGGGATCATGTTGGTTTTAGTAATGAAGGACAAGTTGGGGGATCATGTTGGTTTTAGTAATGAAGGACAAGTTGGGGGATCATGTTGGTTTTAGTAATGAAGGACAAGTTGGGGGATCATGTTGGTTTTAGTAATGAAGGACAAGTTGGGGGATCATGTTGGTTTTAGTAATGAAGGACAAGTTGGGGATCATGTTGGTTTTAGTAATGAAGGACAAGTTGGGGGATCATGTTGGTTTTAGTAATGAAGGACAAGTTGGGGGATCATGTTGGTTTTAGTAATGAAGGACAAGTTGGGGGATCATGTTGGTTTTAGTAATGAAGGACAAGTTGGGGGATCATGTTGGTTTTAGTAATGAAGGACAAGTTGGGGGATCATGTTGGTTTTAGTAATGAAGGACAAGTTGGGGGATCATGTTGGTTTTAGTAATGAAGGAGGTTTTAGTAATGAAGGACAAGTTGGGGGATCATGTTGGTTTTAGTAATGAAGGACAAGTTGGGGGATCATGTTGGTTTTAGTGATGAAGGATAAGTTGGGGGATCATGTTGGTAATAGTAATGAAGGACAAGTTGGGGATCATGTTGGGTGGTTTTAGTAATGAAGGACAAGTTGGGGATCATGTTGGTTTTAGTAATGA